>NC_135134.1:8425367-8728398 GCF_051014445.1 Colletes latitarsis | reverse complement strand
GAACAGTCGATTAAAACAGGTTTCGGTCAATATTTTAGAGGACAACGCATGTTATGTCTGGGATAGGCCTGGGATTTGCCATCATCAGACACATACTTTCGCATTCTCCACATACTTGTTGAACAGATCCTGGGTTTTTTCTGGTTTGGATCACGTAGTAATGTGGTACCACACTGAAACAGTCCATTAAACCTGGTTTTGATCAATATTTTAGAGGATAACGCATGTTATGTCTGGGATAGGTCTGGGATTTGCCCTCTTCAGGTTCATAGTTTCGCGTTTTTCACATACTTGTTGAACAGATCCCTGGCTTTTTCTGGATTGGATCAGGTAGTAATGTGGTATCACACTGAAACAGTCCATTAAACCTGGTCTTGATAAATATTTTAGAGGATAACGCATGTTAGGTCTGAGTTAGGTCTAGGATTTGCCCTAATCAGGCTCCTAATTTCGCATATTTCTCATACTTCATGGCTAGATCCTGGGTTTTTTCTGGATTGGATCACGTAGTAATGTGGTACCACACTGAAACAGTCGATTAAAACAGGTTTCTGTGAATATTTTAGATGATAACGCAAGTTATGTCTGGGATAGGTCTGGGATTTGCCCTCGTCAGGCTCATACTTTCGCATTCTTCACATACTAGTTGTACAGATCCTGGGTTTTTTTCTGGTTTGGATCACGTAGTAATGTGGTACCACACTGAAACAGTCGATTAAACCTGGTCTTGATAAATATTTTACAGGATTACGCATGTTAGGTCTTGGTTAGGTCTAGGATTTGCCCTAATCAGGCTCCTAATTTCGCATATTTCTCATACTTCATGGCTAGATCCTGGGCTTTTTCTGGATTGGATCACGTAGTAATGTGGTACCACACTGAAACTGTAAATTAAACCTGGTTTCGATCAATATTTTAGAGGATAACGCAAGTTCGGTCTAGGATAGGTCCGGGATTTGCCCTCATCAGGGTCATATCTTCGCATTTTTCACATACTTGTTGAACAGATCCCTGGCTTTTTCTGGATTGAATCACGTAGTAACGTGGTACCACACTGAAACAGTCCATTAAACCTGGTTTCGATCAATATTTTAGAGAATAACGCATGTTAGGTCTTGGTTTGGTCTGGGAATTGCCCTCATCAAGGTCATACCTTCGCATTTTTCACATACTTGTTGAACAGATCCTGGGTTTTTTCTGGTTTGGATCACGTAGCAATGTGGTACCACACTGAAACATTCAATTAAATCTGGTCTTGATAAATATTTTAGAGGATAACGCATATTAGGTCCGGGTTAGGTCTAGGATTTGCCCTCAGCGGGCTCATACTATCGCATATTTCTCATACTTGACGGCTAGATCCTGGGCTTTTTCTTGATTGGATCAGGTAGTAATGTGGTATCACACTGAAACATTCAATTAAACCTGGTTTCGATCAATATTCTAGAGGATAACGCATGTTATGTCTAGGTTAGGCCTGGGATTTGCCATCATCAGACACAAACTTTCGCATTCTCCACATACTTGTTGAACAGATCCTGGGTTTTTTCTGGTTTGGATCATGTAGTTATGTGGTACCACACTGAAACATTCAATTAAATCTTGTCTTCATAAATATTTTAGAGGATAGCGCATGTTAGGTCTGGGTTAGGTCTAGGATTTGCACTCAGCGGGCTCATACTATCGCATATTTCTCATACTTGATGGCTAGATCCTGGGCTTTTTCTGGATTGGATCAGGTAGTAATGTGGTATCACACTGAAACATTCAATTAAACCTGGATTCGATCAATATTTTAGAGGATAACGCATGTTATGGTTAGGTCAGGCCTGGGATTTGCCATCATCAGACACATACTTTCGCATTCTCCACATACTTGTTGAACAGATCCTGGGTTTATTCTGGTTTGGATCACGTAGTAATGTGGTACCACACTGAAACAGTCCATTAAACCTGGTTTCGATCAACATTTTAGAGGATAACGCATGTTATGTCTAGGTTGGGCCTGGGAGTTGCCCACATCAGACACATACTTACGCATTCTCCACATACTTGTTAAACAGATCCTGGGTTTTTTCTGGTTTGGATCACGTAGTAATGTTGTACCACACTGAAACAGTGCATTAAACCTGGTTTCGATCAATATTTTAGAGGATAACGCATGTTATGTCTGGGATAGGTCTGGGATTTGCCCTCGTCAGGCTCATACTTTCGCATTCTCCACATACTTGTTGACCAGATCCAGGGTTTATTCTGGTTTGGATCACGTAGTAATGTGGTACCACACTGAAATATTCAATTATACCTGGTTTCGATCAATATTTTAGAGGATAACGCATGTTATGTCTAGGTTAGGCCTGGGATTTGCCCTCATCAGACACATACTTTCGCATTCTCCACATACTTGTTGAATAGATCCTCGGTTTTTTCTGGTTTGGATCACGTAGTAATGTGGTACCACACTGAAACATTCAATTAAATCTGGTCTTGATAAATATTTTAGAGGATAACGCATGTTAGGTCTGGGTTAGGTCTAGGATTTGCCCTCAGCGGGCTCATATTATCGCATATTTCTCATACTTGATGGCTAGATCCTGGGTATTTTTCTGGTTTGGATCAGGTAGTAATGTGGTACCACACTGAAACAGTCCATTAAACCAGGTTTCGATCAATATTTTAGAGGATAACGCATGTTATGTCTAGTTTAGGCCGGGGATTTGCCCTCATGAGACACATATTTTCGCGTTCTACACATACCTGTTAATCAGATCCTGGTATTTTTTCTGGTTTGGATCACGTAGTAATGTGGTACCACACTGAAACAGTCGATTAAACCTGGTTTCGATCAATGGTTTTGATGGTAACGCATGTTAGGTCTAGGTTAGGCCTGGAATTTTCCCTCATCAGACACATACTTTCCCATTCTTCACATACATGTTGAACGGCTCCAGGGTTTTTTCTGGTTTGGATCACGTAGTAATGTGGTGCCACACTGAAAAAGTCCATTAAACCTGGTTTCGATGAATATTTTAGAGTTCAACCCAAGTTAGGTCTAGGATAGGTCTGGAATTTGCCCTCATCAGGGACATACTTTCGCATTTTTCACATACTTGTTGAACAGATTCTGGGTTTTTCTGGTTTGGTTCACGTAGTAATGTGGTACCACACTGAAACAGTCCACTAAACCTGGCTTCGATTAATATTTTAGAGAATAACGCATGTTAGGTCTAGGTTAGGTCTGGGATTTGCTCTCATCAGGCTCGTACTTACGCATATTTCTCATAGCTGATGGCCAGATTCTGGGCTTTTTCTGGTTTGGATCACGTAGTAATGTGGTTCCACACTGAAACAGTCGATTAAACCTGGTTTCGATCAATAGTTTTGATGGTAACGCATGTTAGGTCTAGGTTAGGCCTGGAATTTTCCCTCATCAGACACATACTTTCCCATTCTTCACATACATGTTGAACGGCTCCAGGGTTTTTTCTGGTTTGGATCACGTAGTAATGTGGTACCACACTGAAACATTCAATTAAATCTGGTCTTGATAAATATTTTAGAGGATAACGCATGTTAGGTCTGGGTTAGGTCTAGGATTTGCCCTCAGCGGGCTCATACTATCGCATATTTCTCATACTTGATGGCTAGATCCTGGGCTTTTTCTGGATTGGATCTGGTAGTAATGTGGTATCACACTGAAATATTCAATTATACCTGGTTTCGATCAATATTTTAGAGGATAACGCATGTTATGTCTAGTTTAGGCCGGGGATTTGCCCTCATGAGACACATATTTTCGCGTTCTACACATACCTGTTAATCAGATCCTGGTATTTTTTCTGGTTTGGATCACGTAGTAATGTGGTACCACAGTGAAACAGTCGATTAAACCTGGTTTCGATCAATAGTTTTGATGGTAACGCATGTTAGGTCTAGGTTAGGCCTGGAATTTTCCCTCATCAGACACATACTTTCCCATTCTTCACATACATGTTGAACGGCTCCAGGGTTTTTTCTGGTTTGGATCACGTAGTAATGTGGTGCCACACTGAAAAAGTCCATTAAACCTGGTTTCGATGAATATTTTAGAGAATAACTCATGTTAGGTCTAGGTTAGGTCTGGGATTTGCCCTCATCAGACACATACTATCGCATTCTCCACATACTTGTTGAACAGATTCTGGGTTTTTCTGGTTTGGATCATGTAGTAATGTGGTACCACACTGAAACAGGCCATTAAACCTGGTTTGGATCAATATATTAGAGAATAACGCATGTTAGGTCTTGGTTAGGTCTGGGAATTGCCCTCATCAGGGTCATACTTTCGCATTTTTCACATACTTGTTGAACAGATCCTGGGTTTTTCTGGTTTGGATCACGTAGTAATGTGGTACCACACTGAAACAGTCCATTAAACCTGGTTTCCATCAATATTTTAGAGGACAACGCAAGTTAGGTCTAGGATAGGTCTGGAATTTGCCCTCATCAGGGTCATACTTTCGCATTTTTCACATACTTGTTGAACAGATTCTGGGTTTTTCTGGTTTGGTTCACGTAGTAATGTGGTACCACACTGAAACAGTCCACTAAAACTAGTTTCGATCAATATTTTAGAGGATGACGCATGTAATGTCTAGGTTAGGCCTGGGATTTGCCCTAATCAGGCTCAAACTTTCGCATATTTCTCATACTTGATTGCTATATCCTGGGCTTCTTCTGGATTGGCGCACGTACTAATGTGGTACAACACTGAAACAGTCCACTAAACCTGGCTTCGATTAATATTTTAGAGAATAACGCATGTTAGGTCTAGGTTAGGTCTGGGATTTGCTCTCATCAGGCTCGTACTTACGCATATTTCTCATTGCTGATGGCCAGATTCTGGGCTTTTTCTGGTTTGGATCACGTAGTAATGTGGTTCCACACTGGAACAGTCGATTAAAACAGGTTTCGGTCAATATTTTAGAGGACAACGCATGTTATGTCTGGGATAGGCCTGGGATTTGCCATCATCAGACACATACTTTCGCATTCTCCACATACTTGTTGAACAGATCCTGGGTTTTTTCTGGTTTGGATCACGTAGTAATGTGGTACCACACTGAAACAGTCCATTAAACCTGGTTGTGATCAATATTTTAGAGGATAACGCATGTTATGTCTGGGATAGGTCTGGGATTTGCCCTCTTCAGGTTCATAGTTTCGCGTTTTGTCACATACTTGTTGAACAGATCCCTGGCTTTTTCTGGATTGGATCAGGTAGTAATGTGGTATCACACTGAAACAGTCCATTAAACCTGGTCTTGATAAATATTTTAGAGGATAACGCATGTTAGGTCTGAGTTAGGTCTAGGATTTGCCCTAATCAGGCTCCTAATTTCGCATATCTCTCATACTTCATGGCTAGATCCTGGGTTTTTTCTGGATTGGATCACGTAGTAACGTGGTACCACACTGAAACAGTCCATTAAACCTGGTTTCGATCAATATTTTAGAGAATAACGCATGTTAGGTCTTGGTTAGGTCTGGGAATTGCCCTCATCAAGGTCATACCTTCGCATTTTTCACATACTTGTTGAACAGATGCTGGGTTTTTTCTGGTTTGGATCACGTAGCAATGTGGTACCACACTGAAACATTCAATTAAATCTGGTCTTGATAAATATTTTAGAGGATAACGCATATTAGGTCTTGGTTAGGTCTAGGATTTGCCCTCAGCGGGCTCATACTATCGCATATTTCTCATACTTGATGGCTGGATCCTGGGCTTTTTCTTGATTGGATCAGGTAGTAATGTGGTATCACACTGAAACATTCAATTAAACCTGGTTTCGATCAATATTCTAGAGGATAACGCATGTTATGTCTAGGTTAGGCCTGGGATTTGCCCTCATCAGACACATACTTTCGCATTCTCCACATACTTGTTGAACAGATCCTGGGTTTTTTCTGGTTTGGATCATGTAGTTATGTGGTACCACACTGAAACATTCAATTAAATCTTGTCTTCATAAGTATTTTAGAGGATAGCGCATGTTAGGTCTGGGTTAGGTCTAGGATTTGCCCTCAGCGGGCTCATACTATCGCATATTTCTCATACTTGATGGCTAGATCCTGGGCTTTTTCTGGATTGGATCAGGTAGTAATGTGGTATCACACTGAAACATTCAATTAAACCTGGATTCGATCAATATTTTAGAGGATAACGCATGTTATGGTTAGGTCAGGCCTGGGATTTGCCATCATCAGACACATACTTTCGCATTCTCCACATACTTGTTGAACAGATCCTGGGTTTATTCTGGTTTGGATCACGTAGTAATGTGGTACCACACTGAAACAGTCCATTAAACCTGGTTTCGATCAATATTTTAGAGGATAACGCATCTTATGTCTAGTTTAGGGTGGGGATTTGCCCTCATCAGACACATATTTTCGCGTTCTACACATACCTGTTAATCAGATCCTGGGTATTTTTCTGGTTTGGATCAGGTAGTAATGTGGTACCACACTGAAACAGTCGATTAAACCTGGTTTCGATCAATATTTTACAGGATAACGCATGTTATGTCTAGGTTAGGCCTGGGATTTGCCCTAATCAGGCTCAAACTTTCGCATATTTCTCATACTTGATTGCTATATCCTGGGCTTTTTCTGGATTGGCGCACGTACTAATGTGGTACAACACTGAAACAGTCCACTAAACCTGGCTTCGATTAATATTTTAGAGAATAACGCATGTTAGGTCTAGGTTAGGTCTGGGATTTGCCCTCTTCAGGCTCATAGTTTCGCGTTTTTCACATACTTGTTGAACAGATCCCTGGCTTTTTCTGGATTGGATCAGGTAGTAATGTGGTAACACACTGAAACATTCAATTAAACCTGGTTTCGATCAATATTTTAGAGGATAACGCATGTTATGTCTAGGTTGGGCTTGGGAGTTGCCCACATCAGACACATACTTACGCATTCTCCACATACTTGTTAAACAGAGCCTGGGTTTTTTCTGGTTTGGATCACGTAGTAATGTGGTACCACACTGAAACAGTGCATTAAACCTGGTTTCGATCAATATTTCAGAGAATAACTCATGTTAGGTCGGGGTTAGGTCTAGGATTTGCCCTCAGCAGGCTCATTCTTTCGCATATTTCTCATACTTGATGGATAGATCCTGGACTTTCAGGATTGGATCACGCAGTAATGTGGTACCACACTGAAACCGTCCATTAAACCTGGTTTCGATCAATATTTTACAGGATAACGCATGTTATGTCTAGGTTAGGCCTGGGATTTGCCCTAATCAGGCTCAAACTTTCGCATATTTCTCATACTTGATTGCTATATCCTGGGCTTTTTCTGGATTGGCGCACGTACTAATGTGGTACAACACTGAAACATTCAATTAAACCTGGTTTCGATCAATATTTTAGAGGATAACGCATGTTATGGTTAGGTTAGGCCTGGGATTTGCCATCATCAGACACATACTTTCGCATTCTCCACATACTTGTTGACCAGATCCTGGGTTTATTCTGGTTCGGATCACGTAGAAATGTGGTACCACACTGAAACAGTCCATTAAACCTGGTTTCGATCAATATTTTAGAGGGTAACGCATGTTAGGTCTAGGTTAGGCCTGGGATTTGCCCTCTTCAGGCTCATAGTTTCGCGTTTTTCACATACTTGTTGAACAGATTCTGGTTTTTTTCTGGTTTGGATCACGTAGTAATGTGGTACCACACTGAAACAGTCCATTAAACCTGGTTTCGATCAATATTTTAGAGGATAACGCATGTTATGTCTGGGATAGGTACGGGATTTGCCCTCGTCAGGCTCATACTTTCACATTCTCCACATACTTGTTGACCAGGTCCTGGGTTTACTCTGGTTTGGATCACGTAGTAATGTGGTACCACACTGAAACAGTCCATTAAACCTGGTTTCGATCAATATTTTAAAGGATAACGCATGTTATGTCTAGGTTGGGCCTGGGATTTGCCCACATCAGACACATACTTTCGCATTCTTCACATACATGTTGAACGGATCCAGGGTTTTTTCTGGTTTGGATCACGTAGTAATGTGGTGCCACACTGAAAAAGTCCATTAAACCTGGTTTCGATGAATATTTTAGAGAATAACTCATGTTAGGTCTAGGTTAGGTCTGGGATTTGCCCTCATCAGACACATACCTTCGCATTCTCCACATACTTGTTGAACAGATCCTGGGTTTTTTCTGGTTTCGATCATGTAGTAATGTGGTACCACACTGAAACATTCAATTAGACCTGGTCTTGATAAATATTTTGGAGGATAACGCATGTTAGTTCTGGGTTAGGTCTAGGATTTACCCTCATCAGGCTCATACTTTCGCACATTTCTCATACTTGATGGCTAGATCCTGGGCTTTTTCTGGATTGGATCTCGTAGTAATGTGGTACCACACTGAAACAGTCCATTAAACCTGGTTTCGATCAATATTTTAGAGGATAACGCATGTTAGGTCTGGGATAGGTCTGGGATTTGCCCTCATCAGGCTCATAGTTTCGCGTTTTTCACATACTTGTTGAACAGATCCTGGGTTTTTCTGGATTGGATCACGTAGCATTGTGGTACCACACTGAAACAGTCCATTAAACCTGGTTTCGATCAATATTTTAGAGGATAACGCATGTTATGTCTAGTTTAGGCCGGGATTTGCCCTCATCAGACACATATTTTCGCGTTCTACACATACCTGTTAATCAGATCCTGGGTATTTTTCTGGTTTGGATCACGTAGCAATGTGGTACCACACTGAAACAGTCCATTAAACCTGGTTTCGATCAATATTTTAGAGGATAACGCATGTTAGGTCTGGGATTTGCCCTCATCAGGCTCATAGTTTCGCGTTTTTCAAATACTTGTTGAACAGATCCTGGGTTTTTCTGGATTGGATCACGTAGCAATGTGGTACCACACTGAAACAGTCCATTAAACCTGGTTTCGATCAATATTTTAGAGGATAACGCATGTTAGGTCTGGGTTAGGCCTGGGATTTGCCCTCTTCAGGCTCATAGTTTCGCGTTTTTCACATACTTGTTGAACAGATTCTGGTTTTCTTCTGGTTTGGATCACGTAGTAATGTGGTACCACACCGAAACAGTCCATTAAACGTGGTTTCGATCAATATTTTAGAGGATAACGCATGTTAGGTCTAGGTTAGGCCTGGGATTTTCCCTCATCAGACACATACTTTCGCATTCATCACATACTTGTTGAACGGATCCTGGGTTTTTTCTGGTTTGGATCACGTAGCAATGTGGTACCACACTGAAACAGTCCATTAAACCTGGTTTCGATCAATATTTTAAAGGATAACGCATGTTAGGTCTGGGTTAGGTCTAGGATTTGCCATAATCAGGCTCCTAATTTCGCATATTTCTCATACTTCATGGCTAGATCCTGGGCTTTTTCTGGATTGGATCACGTAGTAATGTGGTACCACACTGAAACAGTCGATTAAAACAGGTTTCTGTGAATATTTTAGATGATAACGCAAGTTATGTCCGGGATAGGTCTGGGATTTGCCCTCGTCAGGCTCATACTTTCGCATTCTTCACATACTAGTTGTACAGATCCTGGATTTTTCTGGTTTGGATCACGTAGCAATGTGGTACCACACTGAAACAGTCCACTAAACCAGGTATCGATCAATATTTTTGAGTGTAACGCATGTTAGGTCTAGGTTAGGCCTGGGATTTTCCCTCATCAGACACATACTTTCGCATTCATCACATACTTGTTGAACGGATCCTGGGTTTTTTCTGGTTTGGATCACGTAGCAATGTGGTACCACACTGAAACAGTCCATTAAACCTGGTTTCGATCAATATTTTAGAGGATAACGCATGTTAGGTCTGGGATAGGTCTGGGATTTGCCCTCATCAGGCTCATAGTTTCGCGTTTTTCACATACTTGTTGAACAGATCCTGGGTTTTTCTGGATTGGATCACGTAGTAATATGGTACCACACTGAAACAGTCCATTAAACCTGGTTTCGATCTATATTTTTGAGGGTAACGCATGTTAGGTCTAGGTTAGGCCTGGGATTTGCCATCTCCAGGCTCATAGTTTCGCGTTTTTCACATACCTGTTAATCAGATCCTGGGTATTTTTCTGGTTTGGATCACGTAGCAATGTGGTACCACACTGAAACAGTCCATTAAACCTGGTTACGATCAATATTTTAGAGGATAACGCATGTTAGGTCTGGGATTTGCCCTCATCAGGCTCATAGTTTCGCGTTTTTCACATACTTGTTGAACAGATCCTGGCTTTTTCTGGATTGGATCACGTAGTAATGTGGTACCACACTGAAACAGTCGATTAAAACAGGCTTCTGTGAATATTTTAGATGATAACGCAAGTTATGTCTGGGATAGGTCTGGGATTTGCCCTCGTCAGGCTCATACTTTCGCATTCTTCACATACTAGTTGTACAGATCCTCGGTTTTTCTGGTTTGGATCACGTAGTAATGTGGTACCACACTGAAACAGTCCACTAAACCAGGTTTCGATGAATATTTTTGAGTGTAACGCATGTTAGGTCTAGGTTAGGCCTGGGATTTTCCCTCATCAGACACATACTTTCGCATTCATCACATACTTCTTGAACGGATCCTGGGTTTTTTCTGGTTTGGATCACGTAGCAATGTGGTACCACACTGAAACAGTCCATTAAACCTGGTTTCGATCAATATTTTAGAGGATAACGCATGTTAGGTCTGGGATAGGTCTGGGATTTGCCCTCATCAGGCTCATAGTTTCGCGTTTTTCACATACTTGTTGAACAGATCCTGGGTTTTTCTGGATTGGATCACGTAGTAATGTGGTACCACACTGAAACAGTCCATTAAACCTGGTTTCGATCAATATTTTTGAGGGTAACGCATGTTAGGTCTAGGTTAGGCCTGGGATTTGCCCTCTTCAGGCTCATAGTTTCGCGTTTTTCACATACTTGTTGAACAGATTCTGGTTTTTTTCTGGTTTGGATCACGTAGTAATGTGGTACCACACTGAAACAGTCCATTAAACCTGGTTTCGATCAATATTTTAGAGGATTACGCATGTTAAGTCTGGGATAGGTGCGGGATTTGCCCTCGTCAGGCTCATACTTTCGCATTCTCCACATACTTGTTGACCAGGTCCTGGGTTTACTCTGGTTTGGATCACGTAGTAATGTGGTACCACACTGAAACAGTCCATTAAACCTGGTTTCGATCAATATTTTTGAGGGTAACGCATGTTATGTCTAGGTTGGGCCTGGGATTTGCCCACATCAGACACATATTTTCGCGTTCTACACATACCTGTTAATCAGATCCGGGTATTTTTTCTGGTTTGGATCACGTAGTAATGTGGTACCACACTGAAACAGTCGATTAAACCTGGTTTCGATCAATAATTTTGATGGTAACGCATGTTAGGTCTAGGTTAGGCCTGGAATTTTCCCTCATCAGACACATACTTTCGCATTCTTCACATACATGTTGATCGGATCCAGGGTTTTTTCTGGTTTGGATCACGTAGTAATGTGGTGCCACACTGAAAATGTCCATTAAACCTGATTTCGATGAATATTTTAGAGAATAACTCATGTTAGGTCTAGGTTAGGTCTGGGATTTGCCCTCATCAGACACATACTTTCGCATTCTCCACATACTTGTTAAACAGATCCTGGATTTTTTCTGGTTTGGATCACGTAGTAATGTGGTACCACACTGAAACAGTCCATTAAACCTGGTTTCGATCAATATTTTAGAGGATAACGCATGTTATGTCTAGTTTAGGCCGGGAGTTGCCCTCATCAGACACATATTTTCGCGTTCTACACATACCTGTTAATCAGATCCTGGGTATTTTTCTGGTTTGGATCAGGTAGTAATGTGGTACCACACTGAAACAGTCCATTAAACCAGGTTTCGATCAATATTTTAGAGGATAACGCATGTTATGTCTAGTTTAGGCCGGGGATTTGCCCTCATCAGACACATATTTTCGCGGTCTACACATACCTGTTAATCAGATCCGGGTATTTTTTCTGGTTTGGATCACGTAGTAATGTGGTACCACACTGAAACAGTCGATTAAACCTGGTTTCGATCAATAATTTTGATGGTAACGCATGTTAGGTCTAGGTTAGGCCTGGAATTTTCCCTCATCAGACACATACTTTCGCATTCTTCACATACATGTTGAACGGATCCAGGGTATTTTCTGGTTTGGATCACGTAGTAATGTGGTGCCACACTGAAAATGTCCATTAAACCTGATTTCGATGAATATTTTAGAGAATAACTCATGTTAGGTCTAGGTTAGGTCTGGGATTTGCCCTCATCAGACACATACTTTCGCATTCTCCACATACTTATTGAACAGATCCTGGGTTTTTTCTGGTTTGGATCACGTAGCAATGTGGTACCACACTGAAACAGTCCATTAAACCTGGTTTCGATCAATATTTTAGAGGATAACGCATGTTAGGTCTGGGATAGGTCTGGGATTTGCCCTCATCAGGCTCATAGTTTCGCGTTTTTCACATACTTGTTGAACAGATCCTGGGTTTTTCTGGATTGGATCACGTAGTAATATGGTACCACACTGAAACAGTCCATTAAACCTGGTTTCGATCTATATTTTTGAGGGTAACGCATGTTAGGTCTAGGTTAGGCCTGGGATTTGCCATCTCCAGGCTCATAGTTTCGCGTTTTTCACATACTTGTTGAACAGATTCTGGTTTTTTTCTGGTTTGGATCACGTAGCAATGTGGTACCACACTGAAACAGTCCATTAAACCTGGTTTCGATCAATATTTTAGAGGATAACGCATGATAGGTCTGGGTTAGGTCTAGGATTTGGCCTAATCAGGCTCCTAATTTCGCATATTTCTCATACTTCATGGCTAGATCCTGGGCTTTTTCTGGATTGGATCACGTAGTAATGTGGTACCACACTGAAACAGTCGATTAAAACAGGCTTCTGTGAATATTTTAGATGATAACGCAAGTTATGTCTGGGATAGGTCTGGGATTTGCCCTCGTCAGGCTCATACTTTCGCATTCTTCACATACTAGTTGTACAGATCCTCGGTTTTTCTGGTTTGGATCACGTAGTAATGTGGTACCACACTGAAACAGTCCACTAAACCAGGTTTCGATGAATATTTTTGAGTGTAACGCATGTTAGGTCTAGGTTAGGCCTGGGATTTTCCCTCATCAGACACATACTTTCGCATTCATCACATACTTCTTGAACGGATCCTGGGTTTTTTCTGGTTTGGATCACGTAGTAATGTGGTACCACACTGAAACAGTCCACTAAACCAGGTATCGATCAATATTTTTGAGTGTAACGCATGTTAGGTCTAGGTTAGGCCTGGGATTTTCCCTCATCAGACACATACTTTCGCATTCATCACATACTTGTTGAACGGATCCTGGGTTTTTTCTGGTTTGGATCACGTAGCAATGTGGTACCACACTGAAACAGTCCATTAAACCTGGTTTCGATCAATATTTTAGAGGATAACGCATGTTAGGTCTGGGATAGGTCTGGGATTTGCCCTCATCAGGCTCATAGTTTCGCGTTTTTCACATACTTGTTGAACAGATCCTGGGTTTTTCTGGATTGGATCACGTAGTAATATGGTACCACACTGAAACAGTCCATTAAACCTGGTTTCGATCTATATTTTTGAGGGTAACGCATGTTAGGTCTAGGTTAGGCCTGGGATTTGCCATCTCCAGGCTCATAGTTTCGCGTTTTTCACATACTTGTTGAACAGATTCTGGTTTTTTTCTGGTTTGGATCACGTAGCAATGTGGTACCACACTGAAACAGTCCATTAAACCTGGTTTCGATCAATATTTTAGAGGATAACGCATGATAGGTCTGGGTTAGGTCTAGGATTTGCCCTAATCAGGCTCCTAATTTCGCATATTTCTCATACTTCATGGCTAGATCCTGGGCTTTTTCTGGATTGGATCACGTAGCAATGTGGTACCACACTGAAACAGTCGATTAAAACAGGCTTCTGTGAATATTTTAGATGATAACGCAAGTTATGTCTGGGATAGGTCTGGGATTTGCCCTCGTCAGGCTCATACTTTCGCATTCTTCACATACTAGTTGTACAGATCCTCGGTTTTTCTGGTTTGGATCACGTAGTAATGTGGTACCACACTGAAACAGTCCACTAAACCAGGTTTCGATGAATATTTTTGAGTGTAACGCATGTTAGGTCTAGGTTAGGCCTGGGATTTTCCCTCATCAGACACATACTTTCGCATTCATCACATACTTCTTGAACGGATCCTGGGTTTTTTCTGGTTGGGATCACGTAGCAATGTGGTACCACACTGAAACAGTCCATTAAACCTGGTTTCGATCAATATTTTAGAGGATAACGCATGTTAGGTCTGGGATAGGTCTGGGATTTGCCCTCATCAGGCTCATAGTTTCGCATTTTTCACATACTTGTTGAACAGATCCTGGGTTTTTCTGGATTGGATCACGTAGTAATGTGGTACCACACTGAAACAGTCCATTAAACCTGGTTTCGATCAATATTTTTGAGGGTAACGCATGTTAGGTCTAGGTCAGGCCTGGGATTTGCCCTCTTCAGGCTCATAGTTTCGCGTTTTTCACATACTTGTTGAACAGATTCTGGTTTTTTTCTGGTTTGGATCACGTAGTAATGTGGTACCACACTGAAACAGTCCATTAAACCTGGTTTCGATCAATATTTTAGAGGATTACGCATGTTAAGTCTGGGATAGGTGCGGGATTTGCCCTCGTCAGGCTCATACTTTCGCATTCTCCACATACTTGTTGACCAGGTCCTGGGTTTACTCTGGTTTGGATCACGTAGTAATGTGGTACCACACTGAAACAGTCCATTAAACCTGGTTTCGATCAATATTTTAAAGGATAACGCATGTTATGTCTAGGTTGGGCCTGGGATTTGCCCACATCAGACACATATTTTCGCGTTCTACACATACCTGTTAATCAGATCCGGGTATTTTTTCTGGTTTGGATCACGTAGTAATGTGGTACCACACTGAAACAGTCGATTAAACCTGGTTTCGATCAATAATTTTGATGGTAACGCATGTTAGGTCTAGGTTAGGCCTGGAATTTTCCCTCATCAGACACATACTTTCGCATTCTTCACATACATGTTGATCGGATCCAGGGTTTTTTCTGGTTTGGATCACGTAGTAATGTGGTGCCACACTGAAAATGTCCATTAAACCTGATTTCGATGAATATTTTAGAGAATAACTCATGTTAGGTCTAGGTTAGGTCTGGGATTTGCCCTCATCAGACACATACTTTCGCATTCTCCACATACTTGTTAAACAGATCCTGGATTTTTTCTGGTTTGGATCACGTAGTAATGTGGTACCACACTGAAACAGTCCATTAAACCTGGTTTCGATCAATATTTTAGAGGATAACGCATGTTATGTCTAGTTTAGGCCGGGAGTTGCCCTCATCAGACACATATTTTCGCGTTCTACACATACCTGTTAATCAGATCCTGGGTATTTTTCTGGTTTGGATCAGGTAGTAATGTGGTACCACACTGAAACAGTCCATTAAACCAGGTTTCGATCAATATTTTAGAGGATAACGCATGTTATGTCTAGTTTAGGCCGGGGATTTGCCCTCATCAGACACATATTTTCGCGGTCTACACATACCTGTTAATCAGATCCGGGTATTTTTTCTGGTTTGGATCACGTAGTAATGTGGTACCACACTGAAACAGTCGATTAAACCTGGTTTCGATCAATAATTTTGATGGTAACGCATGTTAGGTCTAGGTTAGGCCTGGAATTTTCCCTCATCAGACACATACTTTCGCATTCTTCACATACATGTTGAACGGATCCAGGGTATTTTCTGGTTTGGATCACGTAGTAATGTGGTGCCACACTGAAAATGTCCATTAAACCTGATTTCGATGAATATTTTAGAGAATAACTCATGTTAGGTCTAGGTTAGGTCTGGGATTTGCCCTCATCAGACACATACTTTCGCATTCTCCACATACTTATTGAACAGATCCTGGGTTTTTTCTGGTTTGGATCACGTAGCAATGTGGTACCACACTGAAACAGTCCATTAAACCTGGTTTCGATCAATATTTTAGAGGATAACGCATGTTAGGTCTGGGATAGGTCTGGGATTTGCCCTCATCAGGCTCATAGTTTCGCGTTTTTCACATACTTGTTGAACAGATCCTGGGTTTTTCTGGATTGGATCACGTAGTAATATGGTACCACACTGAAACAGTCCATTAAACCTGGTTTCGATCTATATTTTTGAGGGTAACGCATGTTAGGTCTAGGTTAGGCCTGGGATTTGCCATCTCCAGGCTCATAGTTTCGCGTTTTTCACATACTTGTTGAACAGATTCTGGTTTTTTTCTGGTTTGGATCACGTAGCAATGTGGTACCACACTGAAACAGTCCATTAAACCTGGTTTCGATCAATATTTTAGAGGATAACGCATGATAGGTCTGGGTTAGGTCTAGGATTTGGCCTAATCAGGCTCCTAATTTCGCATATTTCTCATACTTCATGGCTAGATCCTGGGCTTTTTCTGGATTGGATCACGTAGTAATGTGGTACCACACTGAAACAGTCGATTAAAACAGGCTTCTGTGAATATTTTAGATGATAACGCAAGTTATGTCTGGGATAGGTCTGGGATTTGCCCTCGTCAGGCTCATACTTTCGCATTCTTCACATACTAGTTGTACAGATCCTCGGTTTTTCTGGTTTGGATCACGTAGTAATGTGGTACCACACTGAAACAGTCCACTAAACCAGGTTTCGATGAATATTTTTGAGTGTAACGCATGTTAGGTCTAGGTTAGGCCTGGGATTTTCCCTCATCAGACACATACTTTCGCATTCATCACATACTTCTTGAACGGATCCTGGGTTTTTTCTGGTTTGGATCACGTAGCAATGTGGTACCACACTGAAACAGTCCATTAAACCTGGTTTCGATCAATATTTTAGAGGATAACGCATGTTAGGTCTGGGATAGGTCTGGGATTTGCCCTCATCAGGCTCATAGTTTCGCGTTTTTCACATACTTGTTGAACAGATCCTGGGTTTTTCTGGATTGGATCACGTAGTAATGTGGTACCACACTGAAACAGTCCATTAAACCTGGTTTCGATCAATATTTTTGAGGGTAACGCATGTTAGGTCTAGGTTAGGCCTGGGATTTGCCCTCTTCAGGCTCATAGTTTCGCGTTTTTCACATACTTGTTGAACAGATTCTGGTTTTTTTCTGGTTTGGATCACGTAGTAATGTGGTACCAC
Source organism: Colletes latitarsis (assembly GCF_051014445.1). Taxonomy (NCBI): domain Eukaryota; kingdom Metazoa; phylum Arthropoda; class Insecta; order Hymenoptera; family Colletidae; genus Colletes; species Colletes latitarsis. The sequence goes on along the minus strand of NC_135134.1, from coordinate 8,711,010 downwards.
ACTGAAACAGTCCATTAAACCTGGTTTCGATCAATATTTTAGAGGATTACGCATGTTAAGTCTGGGATAGGTGCGGGATTTGCCCTCGTCAGGCTCATACTTTCGCATTCTCCACATACTTGTTGACCAGGTCCTGGGTTTACTCTGGTTTGGATCACGTAGTAATGTGGTACCACACTGAAACAGTCCATTAAACTTGGTTTCGATCAATATTTTAAAGGATAACGCATGTTATGTCTAGGTTGGGCCTGGGATTTGCCCACATCAGACACATATTTTCGCGTTCTACACATACCTGTTAATCAGATCCGGGTATTTTTTCTGGTTTGGATCACGTAGTAATGTGGTACCACACTGAAACAGTCGATTAAACCTGGTTTCGATCAATAATTTTGATGGTAACGCATGTTAGGTCTAGGTTAGGCCTGGAATTTTCCCTCATCAGACACATACTTTCGCATTCTTCACATACATGTTGATCGGATCCAGGGTTTTTTCTGGTTTGGATCACGTAGTAATGTGGTGCCACACTGAAAATGTCCATTAAACCTGATTTCGATGAATATTTTAGAGAATAACTCATGTTAGGTCTAGGTTAGGTCTGGGATTTGCCCTCATCAGACACATACTTTCGCATTCTCCACATACTTGTTAAACAGATCCTGGATTTTTTCTGGTTTGGATCACGTAGTAATGTGGTACCACACTGAAACAGTCCATTAAACCTGGTTTCGATCAATATTTTAGAGGATAACGCATGTTATGTCTAGTTTAGGCCGGGAGTTGCCCTCATCAGACACATATTTTCGCGTTCTACACATACCTGTTAATCAGATCCTGGGTATTTTTCTGGTTTGGATCAGGTAGTAATGTGGTACCACACTGAAACAGTCCATTAAACCAGGTTTCGATCAATATTTTAGAGGATAACGCATGTTATGTCTAGTTTAGGCCGGGGATTTGCCCTCATCAGACACATATTTTCGCGGTCTACACATACCTGTTAATCAGATCCGGGTATTTTTTCTGGTTTGGATCACGTAGTAATGTGGTACCACACTGAAACAGTCGATTAAACCTGGTTTCGATCAATAATTTTGATGGTAACGCATGTTAGGTCTAGGTTAGGCCTGGAATTTTCCCTCATCAGACACATACTTTCGCATTCTTCACATACATGTTGAACGGATCCAGGGTATTTTCTGGTTTGGATCACGTAGTAATGTGGTGCCACACTGAAAATGTCCATTAAACCTGATTTCGATGAATATTTTAGAGAATAACTCATGTTAGGTCTAGGTTAGGTCTGGGATTTGCCCTCATCAGACACATACTTTCGCATTCTCCACATACTTATTGAACAGATCCTGGGTTTTTTCTGGTTTGGATCACGTAGCAATGTGGTACCACACTGAAACAGTCCATTAAACCTGGTTTCGATCAATATTTTAGAGGATAACGCATGTTAGGTCTGGGATAGGTCTGGGATTTGCCCTCATCAGGCTCATAGTTTCGCGTTTTTCACATACTTGTTGAACAGATCCTGGGTTTTTCTGGATTGGATCACGTAGTAATATGGTACCACACTGAAACAGTCCATTAAACCTGGTTTCGATCTATATTTTTGAGGGTAACGCATGTTAGGTCTAGGTTAGGCCTGGGATTTGCCATCTCCAGGCTCATAGTTTCGCGTTTTTCACATACTTGTTGAACAGATTCTGGTTTTTTTCTGGTTTGGATCACGTAGCAATGTGGTACCACACTGAAACAGTCCATTAAACCTGGTTTCGATCAATATTTTAGAGGATAACGCATGATAGGTCTGGGTTAGGTCTAGGATTTGGCCTAATCAGGCTCCTAATTTCGCATATTTCTCATACTTCATGGCTAGATCCTGGGCTTTTTCTGGATTGGATCACGTAGTAATGTGGTACCACACTGAAACAGTCGATTAAAACAGGCTTCTGTGAATATTTTAGATGATAACGCAAGTTATGTCTGGGATAGGTCTGGGATTTGCCCTCGTCAGGCTCATACTTTCGCATTCTTCACATACTAGTTGTACAGATCCTCGGTTTTTCTGGTTTGGATCACGTAGTAATGTGGTACCACACTGAAACAGTCCACTAAACCAGGTTTCGATGAATATTTTTGAGTGTAACGCATGTTAGGTCTAGGTTAGGCCTGGGATTTTCCCTCATCAGACACATACTTTCGCATTCATCACATACTTCTTGAACGGATCCTGGGTTTTTTCTGGTTTGGATCACGTAGCAATGTGGTACCACACTGAAACAGTCCATTAAACCTGGTTTCGATCAATATTTTAGAGGATAACGCATGTTAGGTCTGGGATAGGTCTGGGATTTGCCCTCATCAGGCTCATAGTTTCGCGTTTTTCACATACTTGTTGAACAGATCCTGGGTTTTTCTGGATTGGATCACGTAGTAATGTGGTACCACACTGAAACAGTCCATTAAACCTGGTTTCGATCAATATTTTTGAGGGTAACGCATGTTAGGTCTAGGTTAGGCCTGGGATTTGCCCTCTTCAGGCTCATAGTTTCGCGTTTTTCACATACTTGTTGAACAGATTCTGGTTTTTTTCTGGTTTGGATCACGTAGTAATGTGGTACCACACTGAAACAGTCCATTAAACCTGGTTTCGATCAATATTTTAGAGGATTACGCATGTTAAGTCTGGGATAGGTGCGGGATTTGCCCTCGTCAGGCTCATACTTTCGCATTCTCCACATACTTGTTGACCAGGTCCTGGGTTTACTCTGGTTTGGATCACGTAGTAATGTGGTACCACACTGAAACAGTCCATTAAACCTGGTTTCGATCAATATTTTAAAGGATAACGCATGTTATGTCTAGGTTGGGCCTGGGATTTGCCCACATCAGACACATATTTTCGCGTTCTACACATACCTGTTAATCAGATCCGGGTATTTTTTCTGGTTTGGATCACGTAGTAATGTGGTACCACACTGAAACAGTCGATTAAACCTGGTTTCGATCAATAATTTTGATGGTAACGCATGTTAGGTCTAGGTTAGGCCTGGAATTTTCCCTCATCAGACACATACTTTCGCATTCTTCACATACATGTTGATCGGATCCAGGGTTTTTTCTGGTTTGGATCACGTAGTAATGTGGTGCCACACTGAAAATGTCCATTAAACCTGATTTCGATGAATATTTTAGAGAATAACTCATGTTAGGTCTAGGTTAGGTCTGGGATTTGCCCTCATCAGACACATACTTTCGCATTCTCCACATACTTGTTAAACAGATCCTGGATTTTTTCTGGTTTGGATCACGTAGTAATGTGGTACCACACTGAAACAGTCCATTAAACCTGGTTTCGATCAATATTTTAGAGGATAACGCATGTTATGTCTAGTTTAGGCCGGGAGTTGCCCTCATCAGACACATATTTTCGCGTTCTACACATACCTGTTAATCAGATCCTGGGTATTTTTCTGGTTTGGATCAGGTAGTAATGTGGTACCACACTGAAACAGTCCATTAAACCAGGTTTCGATCAATATTTTAGAGGATAACGCATGTTATGTCTAGTTTAGGCCGGGGATTTGCCCTCATCAGACACATATTTTCGCGGTCTACACATACCTGTTAATCAGATCCGGGTATTTTTTCTGGTTTGGATCACGTAGTAATGTGGTACCACACTGAAACAGTCGATTAAACCTGGTTTCGATCAATAATTTTGATGGTAACGCATGTTAGGTCTAGGTTAGGCCTGGAATTTTCCCTCATCAGACACATACTTTCGCATTCTTCACATACATGTTGAACGGATCCAGGGTATTTTCTGGTTTGGATCACGTAGTAATGTGGTGCCACACTGAAAATGTCCATTAAACCTGATTTCGATGAATATTTTAGAGAATAACTCATGTTAGGTCTAGGTTAGGTCTGGGATTTGCCCTCATCAGACACATACTTTCGCATTCTCCACATACTTATTGAACAGATCCTGGGTTTTTTCTGGTTTCGATCATGTAGTAATGTGGTACCCCACTGAAACATTCAATTAGACCTGGTCTTGATAAATATTTTGGAGGATAACGCATGTTAGTTCTGGGTTAGGTCTAGGATTTATCCTCATCAGGCTCATACTTTCGCACATTTCTCATACTTGATGGCTAGATCCTGGGCTTTTTCTGGATTGGATCTCGTAGTAATGTGGTACCACACTGTAACAGTCCATTAAACCTGGTTTCGATCAATATTTTAGAGGATGACGCATGTTAGGTCTGGGATAGGTCTGGGATTTGACCACATCAGGCTCAAAGTTTCGGGTTTTTCACATACTTGTTGAACAGATTCTGGGTTTTTCTGGTTTGGATCATGTAGTAATGTGGTACCACACTGAAACAGTCCACTAAACCTAGTTTCGATCAATATTTTAGAGGATAACGCACGTTAGGACTAGGTTAGGCCTGGGATCTGCGTTCATCAGGGTCATACTTTCGCGTTTTTCACATACTTGTTGAACAGATCCCTGGCTCATTCTGGTTTGGATCATGTACTAATGTGGTACCACACTGAAACAGTCCATTAAACCTGGTTTGGATCAATATTTTAGAGAATAACTCATGTTAGGTCTGGGTTAGGTCTAGGATTTGCCCTCAGCAGGCTCATTCTTTCGCGTATTTCTCATACTTGATGGTTAGATCCTGGACTTTTTCAGGTTTGGATCACGCACTAATGTGGTACCACACTGAAACAGTCCATTAAACCTGGTTTCGATCAATATCTTTGAGGGTAACGCATGTTAGGTCTAGGTTAGGCCTGGGATTTTCCCTCATCAGACACATACTTTCGCATTCATCACATACTTGTTGAACGGATCCTGGGTTTTTTCTGGTTTGGATCACGTAGCAATGTGGTACCACACTGAAACAGTCCATTAAGCCTGGTTTCGATCAATATTTTAGAGGATAACGCATGTTAGGTCTGGGTTAGGTCTAGAATTTGCCCTAATCAGGCTCCTAATTTCGCATATTTCTCATACTTCATGGCTAGATCCTGGGCTTTTTCTGGATTGGATCACGTAGTAATGTGGTACCACACTGAAACAGTCGATTAAAACAGGTTTCTGTGAATATTTTAGATGATAACGCAAGTTATGTCTGGGATAGGTCTGGGATTTGCCCTCGTCAGGCTCATACTTTCGCATTCTTCACATACTAGTTGTACAGATCCTGGGTTTTTCTGGTTTGGATCACGTAGTAATGTGGTACCACACTGAAACAGTCCACTAAACCAGGTTTCGATCAATATTTTTGAGTGTAACGCATGTTAGGTCTAGGTTAGGCCTGGGATTTTCCCTCATCAGAACACATACTTTCGCATTCTCCACATACTTGTTGAACAGATCCTGGGTTTTTTCTTGTTTGGATCACGTAGTAATGTGGTACCACACTGAAACAGTCCATTAAACCTGGTTTCGATCAATATTTTAGAGGATAACGCATGTTAAGTCTTGGTTAGTTCTGGGATTTGCTCTCATCAGGCTCGTACTTTCGCATTCTTCACATACTAGTTGTACAGATCCTGGGGTTTTTTCTGGTTTGGATCACGTAGTAATGTGGTACCACACTGAAACAGTAAATTAAACCTGGTTTCGATCAATATTTTAGAGGATAACGCAAGTTCGGTCTGGGATAGGTCCGGGATTTGCCCTCATCAGGGTCATATCTTCGCATTTTTCACATACTTGTTGAACAGATCCCTGGCTTTTCCTGGATTGAATCACGTAGTAATGTGGTACCACACTGAAACAGTCCATTAAACCTGGTTTCGATCAATATTTTAGAGAATAACGCATGTTAGGTCTTGGTTAGGTCTGGGAATTGCCCTCATCAAGGTCATACTTTCGCATTTTTCACATACTTGTTGAACAGATCCTGGGTTTTTTCTGGTTTGGATCACGTAGTAATGTGGAACCACACTGAAACATTCAATTAAATCTGGTCTTGATAAATATTTTAGAGGATAACGCATGTTAGGTCTGGGTTAGGTCTAGGATTTGCCCTCAGCGGGCTCATACTATCGCATATTTCTCATACTTGATGGCTAGATCCTGGGCTTTTTCTGGATTGGATCACGTAGTAATGTGGTACCACACTGAAACAGTCCATTAAACCTGGTTTCGATCAACATTTTAGAGGATAACGCATGTTATGTCTGGGATAGGTCTGGGATTTGCCCTCATCAGGCTCATAGTTTCGCGTTTTTCACATACTTGTTAAACAGATCCTGGGTTTTTCTGGTTTGGATCACGTAGTAATGTGGTACCACACTGAAACAGTCCATTAAACCTGGTTTCGATCAATATTTTAGAGGATAACGCATGTTATGTCTGGGATAGGTCTCGGATTTGCCCTCATCAGGCTCATAGTTTCGCGTTTTTCACATACTTGTTGAACAGATCCTGGGTTTTTCTGGTTTGGTTCACGTAGTAATGTGGTACCACACTGAAACAGTCCATTAAACCTGGTCGCGATCAATATTTTTGAGGGTAACGCATGCTAGGTCTAGGTTAGGCCTGGGATTTTCCCTCATCAGACACATACTTTCGCATTCATCACATACTTGTTGAACGGATCCTGGGTTTTTTCTGGTTTGGATCACGTAGCAATGTGGTACCACACTGAAACAGTCCATTAAACCTGGGTTCGATCAATATTTTAGAGGATAACTCATGTTAGGTCTGGGATAGGTCTGGGATTTGCCCTCTTCAGGCTCATAGTTTCGCGTTTTTCACATACTTGTTGAACAGATTCTGGTTTTTTTCTGGTTTGGATCACGTAGTAATGTGGTACCACATCGAAACAGTCCATTAAACCTGGTTTCGATCAATATTTTAGAGGATAACGAATGTTATGTCTGGGATAGGTCTGGGATTTGCCCTCATCAGGCTCATAGTTTCGCGTTTTTCACTTACTTGTTGAACAGATCCTGTGTTTTTCTGGTTTGGATCACGTAGTAATGTGGTACCACACTGAACCAGTCCATTAAACCTGGTTTTGATCAATATTTTAGAGGATAACGCATGTTGTGTCTGGGATAGGACTGGGATTTGCCCTCTTCAGGCTCATAGTTTCGCGTTTTTCACATACTTGTTGAACAGATTCTGGTTTTTTTCTGGTTTGGATCACGTAGTGATGTGGTACCACACTGAAACAGTCGATTAAAACAGGTATCTGTGAATATTTTAGATGATAACGCAAGTTAGGTCTAGGATAGGTCTGGAATTTGCCCTTATCAGGGTCATACTTTCGCATTTTTCACATACTTGTTGTACATATCCTGGGTTTTTCAGGTTTGGATCACGTAGTAATGTGGTACCACAGTGAAACAGTCCATTAAACCTGGTTTCGATCAATATTTTAAAGGATAACGCATGTTAGGTCTGGGTTAGGTCTAGGATTTGCCATAATCAGGCTCCTAATTTCGCATATTTCTCATACTTCATGGCTAGATCCTGGGCTTTTTCTGGATTGGATCACGTAGTAATGTGGTACCACACTGAAACAGTCGATTAAAACAGGCTTCTGTGAATATTTTAGATGATAACGCAAGTTATGTCTGGGATAGGTCTGGGATTTGCCCTCGTCAGGCTCATACTTTCGCATTCTTCACATACTAGTTGTACAGATCCTCGGTTTTTCTGGTTTGGATCACGTAGTAATGTGGTACCACACCGAAACAGTCCATTAAACCTGGTTTCGATCAATATTTTAGAGGATAACGCATGTTAGGTCTAGGTTAGGTCTGGGATTTTCCCTCATCAGACACATACTTTCGCATTCATCACATACTTGTTGAACGGATCCTGGGTTTTTTCTGGTTTGGATCACGTAGCAATGTTGTACCACACTGAAACAGTCCATTAAACCTGGTTTCGATCAATATTTTAAAGGATAACGTATGTTAGGTCTGGGTTAGGTCTAGGATTTGCCATAATCAGGCTCCTAATTTCGCACATTTCTCATACTTCGTGGCTAGATCCTGGGCTTTTTCTGGATTGGATCACGTAGTAATGTGGTACCACACTGAAACAGTCGATTAAAACAGGTTTCTGTGAATATTTTAGATGATAACGCAAGTTATGTCTGGGATAGGTCTGGGATTTGCCCTCGTCAGGCTCATACTTTCGCATTCTTCACATACTAGTTGTACAGATCCTGGATTTTTCTGGTTTGGATCACGTAGTAATGTGGTACCACACTGAAACAGTCCACTAAACCAGGTATCGATCAATATTTTTGAGTGTAACGCATGTTAGGTCTAGGTTAGGCCTGGGATTTTCCCTCATCAGACACATACTTTCGCATTCATCACATACTTGTTGAACGGATCCTGGGTTTTTTCTGGTTTGGATCACGTAGCAATGTGGTACCTCACTGAAACAGTCCATTAAACCTGGTTTCGATCAATATTTTAGAGGATAACGCATGTTAGGTCTGGGATAGGTCTGGGATTTGCCCTCATCAGGCTCATAGTTTCGCGTTTTTCACATACTTGTTGAACAGATCCTGGGTTTTTCTGGATTGGATCACGTAGTAATGTGGTACCACACTGAGACAGTCCATTAAACCTGGTTTCGATCTATATTTTTGAGGGTAACGCATGTTAGGTCTAGGTTAGGCCTGGGATTTGCCCTCTCCAGGCTCATAGTTTCGCGTTTTTCACATACTTGTTGAACAGATTCTGGTTTTTTTCTGGTTTGGATCACGTAGCAATGTGGTACCACACTGAAACAGTCCATTAAACCTGGTTTCGATCAATATTTTAGAGGATAACGCATGATAGGTCTGGGTTAGGTCTAGGATTTGCCCTAATCAGGCTCCTAATTTCGCATATTTCTCATACTTCATGGCTAGATCCTGGGCTTTTTCTGGATTGGATCACGTAGTAATGTGGTACCACACTGAAACAGTCGATTAAAACAGGCTTCTGTGAATATTTTAGATGATAACGCAAGTTATGTCTGGGATAGGTCTGGGATTTGCCCTCGTCAGGCTCATACTTTCGCATTCTTCACATACTAGTTGTACAGATCCTCGGTTTTTCTGGTTTGGATCACGTAGTAATGTGGTACCACACTGAAACAGTCCACTAAACCAGGTTTCGATGAATATTTTTGAGTGTAACGCATGTTAGGTCTAGGTTAGGCCTGGGATTTTCCCTCATCAGACACATACTTTCGCATTCATCACATACTTCTTGAACGGATCCTGGGTTTTTTCTGGTTTGGATCACGTAGCAATGTGGTACCACACTGAAACAGTCCATTAAACCTGGTTTCGATCAATATTTTAGAGGATAACGCATGTTAGGTCTGAGATAGGTCTGGGATTTGCCCTCATCAGGCTCATAGTTTCGCGTTTTTCACATACTTGTTGAACAGATCCTGGGATTTTCTGGATTGGATCACGTAGTAATGTGGTACCACACTGAAACAGTCCATTAAACCTGGTTTCGATCAATATTTTTGAGGGTAACGCATGTTAGGTCTAGGTTAGGCCTGGGATTTGCCCTCTTCAGGCTCATAGTTTCGCGTTTTTCACATACTTGTTGAACAGATTCTGGTTTTTTTCTGGTTTGGATCACGTAGTAATGTGGTACCACACTGAAACAGTCCATTAAACCTGGTTTCGATCAATATTTTAGAGGATTACGCATGTTAAGTCTGGGATAGGTGCGGGATTTGCCCTCGTCAGGCTCATACTTTCGCATTCTCCACATACTTGTTGACCAGGTCCTGGGTTTACTCTGGTTTGGATCACGTAGTAATGTGGTACCACACTGAAACAGTCCATTAAACCTGGTTTCGATCAATATTTTAAAGGATAACGCATGTTATGTCTAGGTTGGGCCTGGGATTTGCCCACATCAGACACATATTTTCGCGTTCTACACATACCTGTTAATCAGATCCGGGTATTTTTTCTGGTTTGGATCACGTAGTAATGTGGTACCACACTGAAACAGTCGATTAAACCTGGTTTCGATCAATAATTTTGATGGTAACGCATGTTAGGTCTAGGTTAGGCCTGGAATTTTCCCTCATCAGACACATACTTTCGCATTCTTCACATACATGTTGAACGGATCCAGGGTTTTTTCTGGTTTGGATCACGTAGTAATGTGGTGCCACACTGAAAATGTCCATTAAACCTGATTTCGATGAATATTTTAGAGAATAACTCATGTTAGGTCTAGGTTAGGTCTGGGATTTGCCCTCATCAGACACATACTTTCGCATTCTCCACATACTTGTTAAACAGATCCTGGATTTTTTCTGGTTTGGATCACGTAGTAATGTGGTACCACACTGAAACAGTCCATTAAACCTGGTTTCGATCAATATTTTAGAGGATAACGCATGTTATGTCTAGTTTAGGCCGGGATTTGACCTCATCAGACACATATTTTCGCGTTCTACACATACCTGTTAATCAGATCCTGGGTATTTTTCTGGTTTGGATCAGGTAGTAATGTGGTACCACACTGAAACAGTCCATTAAACCAGGTTTCGATCAATATTTTAGAGGATAACGCATGTTATGTCTAGTTTAGGCCGGGGATTTGCCCTCATCAGACACATATTTTCGCGGTCTACACATACCTGTTAATCAGATCCGGGTATTTTTTCTGGTTTGGATCACGTAGTAATGTGGTACCACACTGAAACAGTAAACTAAACCTGGTTTCCATCAATATTTTAGAGGATAACGCAAGTTCGGTCTGGGATAGGTCCGGGATTTGCCCTCATCAGGGTCATATCTTCGCATTTTTCACATACTTGTTGAACAGATCCCTGGCTTTTTCTGGATTGAATCAGGTAGTAATGTGGTACCACACTGAAACAGTCCATTAAACCTGGTTTCGATCAATATTTTAGAGGATAACGCATGTTATGTCTAGGTTAGGCCTGGTATTTGCCCTCATCAGACACATACTTTCGCATTCTCCACATACTTATTGAACAGATCCTGGGTTTTTTCTGGTTTCGATCATGTAGTAATGTGGTACCCCACTGAAACATTCAATTAGACCTGGTCTTGATAAATATTTTGGAGGATAACGCATGTTAGTTCTGGGTTAGGTCTAGGATTTATCCTCATCAGGCTCATACTTTCGCACATTTCTCATACTTGATGGCTAGATCCTGGGCTTTTTCTGGATTGGATCTCGCAGTAATGTGGTACCACACTGTAACAGTCCATTAAACCTGGTTTCGATCAATATTTTGAAGGATGACGCATGTTAGGTCTGGGATAGGTCTGGGATTTGGCCACATCAGGCTCAAAGTTTCGCGTTTTTCACATACTTGTTGAACAGATTCTGGGTTTTTCTGGTTTGGATCATGTAGTAATGTGGTACCACACTGAAACAGTCCACTAAACCTAGTTTCGATCAATATTTTAGAGGATAACGCACGTTAGGACTAGGTTAGGCCTGGGATCTGCTTTCATCAGGGTCATACTTTCGCGTTTTTCACATACTTGTTGAACAGATCCCTGGCTCATTCTGGTTTGGATCATGTACTAATGTGGTACCACACTGAAACAGTCCATTAAACCTGGTTTGGATCAATATTTTAGAGAATAACTCATGTTAGGTCTGGGTTAGGTCTAGGATTTGCCCTCAGCAGGCTCATTCTTTCGCGTATTTCTCATACTTGATGGTTAGATCCTGGACTTTTTCAGGTTTGGATCACGCAGTAATGTGGTACCACACTGAAACAGTCCATTAAACCTGGTTTCGATCAATATCTTTGAGGGTAACGCATGTTAGGTCTAGGTTAGGCCTGGGATTTTCCCTCATCAGACACATACTTTCGCATTCATCACATACTTGTTGAACGGATCCTGGGTTTTTTCTGGTTTGGATCACGTAGCAATGTGGTACCACACTGAAACAGTCCATTAAGCCTCGTTACGATCAATATTTTAGAGGATAACGCATGTTAGGTCTGGGTAAGGTCTAGGATTTGCCCTAATCAGGCTCCTAATTTCGCATATTTCTCATACTTCATGGCTAGATCCTGGGCTTTTTCTGGATTGGATCACGTAGTAATGTGGTAACACACTGAAACAGTCGATTAAAACAGGTTTCTGTGAATATTTTAGATGATAACGCAAGTTATGTCTGGGATAGGTCTGGGATTTGCCCTCGTCAGGCTCATACTTTCGCATTCTTCACATACTAGTTGTACAGATCCTGGGTTTTTCTGGTTTGGATCACGTAGTAATGTGGTACCACACTGAAACAGTCCACTAAACCAGGTTTCGATCAATATTTTTGAGTGTAACGCATGTTAGGTCTAGGTTAGGCCTGGGATTTTCCCTCATCAGAACACATACTTTCGCATTCTCCACATACTTGTTGAACAGATCCTGGGTTTTTTCTTGTTTGGATCACGTAGTAATGTGGTACCACACTGAAACAGTCCATTAAACCTGGGTTCGATCAATATTTTAGAGGATAACTCATGTTAGGTCTGGGATAGGTCTGCGATTTGCCCTCTTCAGGCTCATAGTTTCGCGTTTTTCACATACTTGTTGAACAGATTCCGGTTTTTTTCTGGTTTGGATCACGTAGTAATGTGGTACCACATCGAAACAGTCCATTAAACCTGGTTTCGATCAATATTTTAGAGGATAACGAATGTTATGTCTGGGATAGGTCTGGGATTTGCCCACATCAGGCTCATAGTTTCGCGTTTTTCACTTACTTGTTGAACAGATCCTGTGTTTTTCTGGTTTGGATCACGTAGTAATGTGGTACCACACTGAACCAGTCCATTAAACCTGGTTTTGATCAATATTTTAGAGGATAACGCATGTTGTGTCTGGGATAGGACTGGGATTTGCCCTCTTCAGGCTCATAGTTTCGCGTTTTTCACATACTTGTTGAACAGATTCTGGTTTTTTTCTGGTTTGGATCACGTAGTAATGTGGTACCACACTGAAACAGTCGATTAAAACAGGTATCTGTGAATATTTTAGATGATAACGCAAGTTAGGTCTAGGATAGGTCTGGAATTTGCCCTTATCAGGGTCATACTTTCGCATTTTTCACATACTTGTTGTACATATCCTGGGTTTTTCTGGTTTGGATCACGTAGTAATGTGGTACCACAGTGAAACAGTCCATTAAACCTGGTTTCGATCAATATTTTAAAGGATAACGCATGTTAGGTCTGGGTTAGGTCTAGGATTTGCCATAATCAGGCTCCTAATTTCGCATATTTCTCATACTTCATGGCTAGATCCTGGGCTTTTTCTGGATTGGATCACGTAGTAATGTGGTACCACACTGAAACAGTCGATTAAAACAGGTTTCTGTGAATATTTTAGATGATAACGCAAGTTATGTCTGGGATAGGTCTGGGATTTGCCCTCATCAGGCTCATAGTTTCGCGTTTTTCACTTACTTGTTGAACGGATCCTGTGTTTTTCTGGTTTGGATCACGTAGTAATGTGGTACCACACTGAAACATTCAATTAAACCTGGTTTCGATCAATATTCTAGAGGATAACGCATGTTATGTCTAGGTTAGGCCTGGGATTTGCCCTCATCAGACACATACTTTCGCATTCTCCACATACTTGTTGAACACATCCTGGGTTTTTTCTGGTTTGGATCACGTAGTAATGTGGTACCATACTGAAACATTCAATTAAATCTTGTCTTGATAAATATTTTAGAGGATAGCGCATGTTAGGTCTGGGTTAGGTCTAGGATTTGCCCTCAGCGGGCTCATACTATCGCATATTTCTCATACTTGATGGCTAGATCCTGGGCTTTTTCTGGATTGGATCAGGTAGTAATGTGGTATCGCACTGAAACATTCAATTAAACCTGGATTCGATCAATATTTTAGAGGATAACGCATGTTATGGTTAGGTCAGGCCTGGGATTTGCCATCATCAGACACATACTTTCGCATTCTCCACATACTTGTTGAACAGATCCTGGGTTTTTTCTGGTTTGGATCACGTAGTAATGTGGTACCACACTGAAACAGTGCATTAAACCTGGTTTCGATCAATATTTTAGAGGATAACGCATGTTATGTCTGGGATAGGTCTGGAATTTGCCCTCGTCAGGCTCATACTTTCGCATTCTCCACATACTTGTTGACCAGATCCTGGGTTTATTCTGGTTTGGATCACGTAGTAATGTGGTACCACACTGAAACAGTCCATTAAACCTGGTTTCGATCAATATTTTAGAGGATAACGCATGTTATGACTAGGTTGGGCCTGGGATTTGCCCACATCAGACACATACTTACGCATTCTCCACATACTTGTTAAACAGATCCTTGGTTTTTTCTGGTTTGGATCACGTAGTAATGTGGTACCACACTGAAACAGTCCATTAAACCTGGTTTCGATTAATATTTTAGAGGATAACGCATCTTATGTCTAGTTTAGGGTGGGGATTTGCCCTCATCAGACACGTATTTTCGCGTTCTACACGTACCTGTTAATCAGATCCTGAGTATTTTCCTGGTTTGGATCAGGTAGTAATGTGGTACCACACTGAAACAGTCGATTAAAACAGGTTTCTGTGAATATTTTAGATGATAACGCAAGTTAGGTCTAGGATAGGTCTGGAATTTGCCATTATCAGGGTCATACTTTCGCATTTTTCACATACTTGTTGTACATATCCTGGGTGTTTCTGGTTTGGATCACGTAGTAATGTGGTACCACACTGAAACGGTCCATTAATCCTGGCTCCGATCAATATTTTTGAGGGTAACGCATGCTAGGTCTAGGTTAGGCCTCGGATTTTCCCCCATCAGACACATACTTTCGCATTCATCACATACTTGTTGAACGGATCCTGGGTTTTTTCTGGTTTGGATCACGTAGCAATGTGGTACCACACTGAAACAGTCCATTAAACCAGGTTTCGATCAATATTTTTGAAGGTAACGCATGTTAGGTCTAGGTTAGGCCTGGGATTTTCCCTCATCAGACACATACTTTCGCATTCTCCACACACTTGTTGAACAGGTCCTGGGTTTTTTCTGGTTTGGATCACGTAGTAATGTGGTACCACACTGAAACAGTCCATTAAACCTGGTTTTGATCAATATTTTAGAGGATAACGCATGTTATGTCTGGGATAGGACTGGGATTTGCCCTCTTCAGGCTCATAGTTTCGCGTTTTTCACATACTTGTTGAACAGATTCTGGTTTTTTTCTGGTTTGGATCACGTAGTAATGTGGTACCACACTGAAACAGTCGATTAAACCTGGTTTCGATCAATATTTTAGAGGATAACGCATGTTAAGTCTTGGTTAGTTCTGGGATTTGCTCTCATCAGGCTCGTACTTTCGCATTCTTCACATACTAGTTGTACAGATCCTGGGGTTTTTTCTGGTTTGGATCACGTAGTAATGTGGTACCACACTGAAACAGTAAATTAAACCTGGTTTCGATCAATATTTTAGAGGATAACGCATGTTATGTCTAGGTTGGGCCTGGGATTTGCCCACATCAGACACATATTTTCGCGTTCTACACATACCTGTTAATCAGATCCGGGTATTTTTTCTGGTTTGGATCACGTAGTAATGTGGTACCACACTGAAACAGTCGATTAAACCTGGTTTCGATCAATAATTTTGATGGTAACGCATGTTAGGTCTAGGTTAGGCCTGGAATTTTCCCTCATCAGACACATACTTTCGCATTCTTCACATACATGTTGATCGGATCCAGGGTTTTTTCTGGTTTGGATCACGTAGTAATGTGGTGCCACACTGAAAATGTCCATTAAACCTGATTTCGATGAATATTTTAGAGAATAACTCATGTTAGGTCTAGGTTAGGTCTGGGATTTGCCCTCATCAGACACATACTTTCGCATTCTCCACATACTTATTGAACAGATCCTGGGTTTTTTCTGGTTTCGATCATGTAGTAATGTGGTACCCCACTGAAACATTCAATTAGACCTGGTCTTGATAAATATTTTGGAGGATAACGCATGTTAGTTCTGGGTTAGGTCTAGGATTTATCCTCATCAGGCTCATACTTTCGCACATTTCTCATACTTGATGGCTAGATCCTGGGCTTTTTCTGGATTGGATCTCGTAGTAATGTGGTACCACACTGTAACAGTCCATTAAACCTGGTTTCGATCAATATTTTAGAGGATGACGCATGTTAGGTCTGGGATAGGTCTGGGATTTGACCACATCAGGCTCAAAGTTTCGGGTTTTTCACATACTTGTTGAACAGATTCTGGGTTTTTCTGGTTTGGATCATGTAGTAATGTGGTACCACACTGAAACAGTCCACTAAACCTAGTTTCGATCAATATTTTAGAGGATAACGCACGTTAGGACTAGGTTAGGCCTGGGATCTGCGTTCATCAGGGTCATACTTTCGCGTTTTTCACATACTTGTTGAACAGATCCCTGGCTCATTCTGGTTTGGATCATGTACTAATGTGGTACCACACTGAAACAGTCCATTAAACCTGGTTTGGATCAATATTTTAGAGAATAACTCATGTTAGGTCTGGGTTAGGTCTAGGATTTGCCCTCAGCAGGCTCATTCTTTCGCGTATTTCTCATACTTGATGGTTAGATCCTGGACTTTTTCAGGTTTGGATCACGCACTAATGTGGTACCACACTGAAACAGTCCATTAAACCTGGTTTCGATCAATATCTTTGAGGGTAACGCATGTTAGGTCTAGGTTAGGCCTGGGATTTTCCCTCATCAGACACATACTTTCGCATTCATCACATACTTGTTGAACGGATCCTGGGTTTTTTCTGGTTTGGATCACGTAGCAATGTGGTACCACACTGAAACAGTCCATTAAGCCTGGTTTCGATCAATATTTTAGAGGATAACGCATGTTAGGTCTGGGTTAGGTCTAGAATTTGCCCTAATCAGGCTCCTAATTTCGCATATTTCTCATACTTCATGGCTAGATCCTGGGCTTTTTCTGGATTGGATCACGTAGTAATGTGGTACCACACTGAAACAGTCGATTAAAACAGGTTTCTGTGAATATTTTAGATGATAACGCAAGTTATGTCTGGGATAGGTCTGGGATTTGCCCTCGTCAGGCTCATACTTTCGCATTCTTCACATACTAGTTGTACAGATCCTGGGTTTTTCTGGTTTGGATCACGTAGTAATGTGGTACCACACTGAAACAGTCCACTAAACCAGGTTTCGATCAATATTTTTGAGTGTAACGCATGTTAGGTCTAGGTTAGGCCTGGGATTTTCCCTCATCAGAACACATACTTTCGCATTCTCCACATACTTGTTGAACAGATCCTGGGTTTTTTCTTGTTTGGATCACGTAGTAATGTGGTACCACACTGAAACAGTCCATTAAACCTGGTTTCGATCAATATTTTAGAGGATAACGCATGTTAAGTCTTGGTTAGTTCTGGGATTTGCTCTCATCAGGCTCGTACTTTCGCATTCTTCACATACTAGTTGTACAGATCCTGGGGTTTTTTCTGGTTTGGATCACGTAGTAATGTGGTACCACACTGAAACAGTAAATTAAACCTGGTTTCGATCAATATTTTAGAGGATAACGCATGTTATGTCTAGGTTGGGCCTGGGATTTGCCCACATCAGACACATATTTTCGCGTTCTACACATACCTGTTAATCAGATCCGGGTATTTTTTCTGGTTTGGATCACGTAGTAATGTGGTACCACACTGAAACAGTCGATTAAACCTGGTTTCGATCAATAATTTTGATGGTAACGCATGTTAGGTCTAGGTTAGGCCTGGAATTTTCCCTCATCAGACACATACTTTCGCATTCTTCACATACATGTTGATCGGATCCAGGGTTTTTTCTGGTTTGGATCACGTAGTAATGTGGTGCCACACTGAAAATGTCCATTAAACCTGATTTCGATGAATATTTTAGAGAATAACTCATGTTAGGTCTAGGTTAGGTCTGGGATTTGCCCTCATCAGACACATACTTTCGCATTCTCCACATACTTGTTAAACAGATCCTGGATTTTTTCTGGTTTGGATCACGTAGTAATGTGGTACCACACTGAAACAGTCCATTAAACCTGGTTTCGATCAATATTTTAGAGGATAACGCATGTTATGTCTAGTTTAGGCCGGGAGTTGCCCTCATCAGACACATATTTTCGCGTCCTACACATACCTGTTAATCAGATCCTGGGTATTTTTCTGGTTTGGATCAGGTAGTAATGTGGTACCACACTGAAACAGTCCATTAAACCAGGTTTCGATCAATATTTTAGAGGATAACGCATGTTATGTCTAGTTTAGGCCGGGGATTTGCCCTCATCAGACACATATTTTCGCGGTCTACACATACCTGTTAATCAGATCCGGGTATTTTTTCTGGTTTGGATCACGTAGTAATGTGGTACCACACTGAAACAGTCGATTAAACCTGGTTTCGATCAATAATTTTGATGGTAACGCATGTTAGGTCTAGGTTAGGCCTGGAATTTTCCCTCATCAGACACATACTTTCGCATTCTTCACATACATGTTGAACGGATCCAGGGTATTTTCTGGTTTGGATCACGTAGTAATGTGGTGCCACACTGAAAATGTCCATTAAACCTGATTTCGATGAATATTTTAGAGAATAACTCATGTTAGGTCTAGGTTAGGTCTGGGATTTGCCCTGATCAGACACATACTTTCGCATTCTCCACATACTTATTGAACAGATCCTGGGTTTTTTCTGGTTTCGATCATGTAGTAATGTGGTACCCCACTGAAACATTCAATTAGACCTGGTCTTGATAAATATTTTGGAGGACAACGCATGTTAGTTCTGGGTTAGGTCTAGGATTTATCCTCATCAGGCTCATACTTTCGCACATTTCTCATACTTGATGGCTAGATCCTGGGCTTTTTCTGGATTGGATCTCGTATTAATGTGGTACCACACTGTAACAGTCCATTAAACCTGGTTTCGATCAATATTTTAGAGGATGACGCATGTTAGGTCTGGGATAGGTCTGGGATTTGACCACATCAGGCTCAAAGTTTCGCGTTTTTCACATACTTGTTGAACAGATTCTGGGTTTTTCTGGTTTGGATCATGTAGTAATGTGGTACCACACTGAAACAGTCCACTAAACCTAGTTTCGATCAATATTTTAGAGGATAACGCACGTTAGGACTAGGTTAGGCCTGGGATCTGCGTTCATCAGGGTCATACTTTCGCGTTTTTCACATACTGGTTGAACAGATCCCTGGCTCATTCTGGTTTGGATCATGTACTAATGTGGTACCACACTGAAACAGTCCATTAAACCTGGTTTGGATCAATATTTTAGAGAATAACTCATGTTAGGTCTGGGTTAGGTCTAGGATTTGCCCTCAGCAGGCTCATTCTTTCGCGTATTTCTCATACTTGATGGTTAGATCCTGGACTTTTTCAGGTTTGGATCACGCAGTAATGTGGTACCACACTGAAACAGTCCATTAAACCTGGTTTCGATCAATATCTTTGAGGGTAACGCATGTTAGGTCTAGGTTAGGCCTGGGATTTTCCCTCATCAGACACATACTTTCGCATTCATCACATACTTGTTGAACGGATCCTGGGTTTTTTCTGGTTTGGATCACGTAGCAATGTGGTACCACACTGAAACAGTCCATTAAGCCTGGTTTCGATCAATATTTTAGAGGATAACGCATGTTAGGTCTGGGTTAGGTCTAGAATTTGCCCTAATCAGGCTCCTAAT
The DNA here is from genome assembly GCF_051014445.1 of Colletes latitarsis. Taxonomy (NCBI): domain Eukaryota; kingdom Metazoa; phylum Arthropoda; class Insecta; order Hymenoptera; family Colletidae; genus Colletes; species Colletes latitarsis. Next base: position 8,691,204 of record NC_135134.1, on the reverse strand, counting down.
TTCGCATATTTCTCATACTTCATGGCTAGATCCTGGGCTTTTTCTGGATTGGATCACGTAGTAATGTGGTACCACACTGAAACAGTCGATTAAAACAGGTTTCTGTAAATATTTTAGATGATAACGCAAGTTATGTCTGGGATAGGTCTGGGATTTGCCCTCGTCAGGCTCATACTTTCGCATTCTTCACATACTAGTTGTACAGATCCTGGGTTTTTCTGGTTTGGATCACGTAGTAATGTGGTACCACACTGAAACAGTCCACTAAACCAGGTTTCGATCAATATTTTTGAGTGTAACGCATGTTAGGTCTAGGTTAGGCCTGGGATTTTCCCTCATCAGAACACATACTTTCGCATTCTCCACATACTTGTTGAACAGATCCTGGGTTTTTTCTTGTTTGGATCACGTAGTAATGTGGTACCACACTGAAACAGTCCATTAAACCTGGTTTCGATCAATATTTTAGAGGATAACGCATGTTAAGTCTTGGTTAGTTCTGGGATTTGCTCTCATCAGGCTCGTACTTTCGCATTCTTCACATACTAGTTGTACAGATCCTGGGGTTTTTTCTGGTTTGGATCACGTAGTAATGTGGTACCACACTGAAACAGTAAATTAAACCTGGTTTCGATCAATATTTTAGAGGATAACGCAAGTTCGGTCTGGGATAGGTCCGGGATTTGCCCTCATCAGGGTCATATCTTCGCATTTTTCACATACTTGTTGAACAGATCCCTGGCTTTTCCTGGATTGAATCACGTAGTAATGTGGTACCACACTGAAACAGTCCATTAAACCTGGTTTCGATCAATATTTTAGAGAATAACGCATGTTAGGTCTTGGTTAGGTCTGGGAATTGCCCTCATCAAGGTCATACTTTCGCATTTTTCACATACTTGTTGAACAGATCCTGGGTTTTTTCTGGTTTGGATCACGTAGTAATGTGGAACCACACTGAAACATTCAATTAAATCTGGTCTTGATAAATATTTTAGAGGATAACGCATGTTAGGTCTGGGTTAGGTCTAGGATTTGCCCTCAGCGGGCTCATACTATCGCATATTTCTCATACTTGATGGCTAGATCCTGGGCTTTTTCTGGATTGGATCACGTAGTAATGTGGTACCACACTGAAACAGTCCATTAAACCTGGTTTCGATCAACATTTTAGAGGATAACGCATGTTATGTCTGGGATAGGTCTGGGATTTGCCCTCATCAGGCTCATAGTTTCGCGTTTTTCACATACTTGTTAAACAGATCCTGGGTTTTTCTGGTTTGGATCACGTAGTAATGTGGTACCACACTGAAACAGTCCATTAAACCTGGTTTCGATCAATATTTTAGAGGATAACGCATGTTATGTCTGGGATAGGTCTCGGATTTGCCCTCATCAGGCTCATAGTTTCGCGTTTTTCACATACTTGTTGAACAGATCCTGGGTTTTTCTGGTTTGGTTCACGTAGTAATGTGGTACCACACTGAAACAGTCCATTAAACCTGGTCGCGATCAATATTTTTGAGGGTAACGCATGCTAGGTCTAGGTTAGGCCTGGGATTTTCCCTCATCAGACACATACTTTCGCATTCATCACATACTTGTTGAACGGATCCTGGGTTTTTTCTGGTTTGGATCACGTAGCAATGTGGTACCACACTGAAACAGTCCATTAAACCTGGGTTCGATCAATATTTTAGAGGATAACTCATGTTAGGTCTGGGATAGGTCTGGGATTTGCCCTCTTCAGGCTCATAGTTTCGCGTTTTTCACATACTTGTTGAACAGATTCTGGTTTTTTTCTGGTTTGGATCACGTAGTAATGTGGTACCACATCGAAACAGTCCATTAAACCTGGTTTCGATCAATATTTTAGAGGATAACGAATGTTATGTCTGGGATAGGTCTGGGATTTGCCCTCATCAGGCTCATAGTTTCGCGTTTTTCACTTACTTGTTGAACAGATCCTGTGTTTTTCTGGTTTGGATCACGTAGTAATGTGGTACCACACTGAACCAGTCCATTAAACCTGGTTTTGATCAATATTTTAGAGGATAACGCATGTTGTGTCTGGGATAGGACTGGGATTTGCCCTCTTCAGGCTCATAGTTTCGCGTTTTTCACATACTTGTTGAACAGATTCTGGTTTTTTTCTGGTTTGGATCACGTAGTGATGTGGTACCACACTGAAACAGTCGATTAAAACAGGTATCTGTGAATATTTTAGATGATAACGCAAGTTAGGTCTAGGATAGGTCTGGAATTTGCCCTTATCAGGGTCATACTTTCGCATTTTTCACATACTTGTTGTACATATCCTGGGTTTTTCAGGTTTGGATCACGTAGTAATGTGGTACCACAGTGAAACAGTCCATTAAACCTGGTTTCGATCAATATTTTAAAGGATAACGCATGTTAGGTCTGGGTTAGGTCTAGGATTTGCCATAATCAGGCTCCTAATTTCGCATATTTCTCATACTTCATGGCTAGATCCTGGGCTTTTTCTGGATTGGATCACGTAGTAATGTGGTACCACACTGAAACAGTCGATTAAAACAGGCTTCTGTGAATATTTTAGATGATAACGCAAGTTATGTCTGGGATAGGTCTGGGATTTGCCCTCGTCAGGCTCATACTTTCGCATTCTTCACATACTAGTTGTACAGATCCTCGGTTTTTCTGGTTTGGATCACGTAGTAATGTGGTACCACACCGAAACAGTCCATTAAACCTGGTTTCGATCAATATTTTAGAGGATAACGCATGTTAGGTCTAGGTTAGGTCTGGGATTTTCCCTCATCAGACACATACTTTCGCATTCATCACATACTTGTTGAACGGATCCTGGGTTTTTTCTGGTTTGGATCACGTAGCAATGTTGTACCACACTGAAACAGTCCATTAAACCTGGTTTCGATCAATATTTTAAAGGATAACGTATGTTAGGTCTGGGTTAGGTCTAGGATTTGCCATAATCAGGCTCCTAATTTCGCACATTTCTCATACTTCGTGGCTAGATCCTGGGCTTTTTCTGGATTGGATCACGTAGTAATGTGGTACCACACTGAAACAGTCGATTAAAACAGGTTTCTGTGAATATTTTAGATGATAACGCAAGTTATGTCTGGGATAGGTCTGGGATTTGCCCTCGTCAGGCTCATACTTTCGCATTCTTCACATACTAGTTGTACAGATCCTGGATTTTTCTGGTTTGGATCACGTAGTAATGTGGTACCACACTGAAACAGTCCACTAAACCAGGTATCGATCAATATTTTTGAGTGTAACGCATGTTAGGTCTAGGTTAGGCCTGGGATTTTCCCTCATCAGACACATACTTTCGCATTCATCACATACTTGTTGAACGGATCCTGGGTTTTTTCTGGTTTGGATCACGTAGCAATGTGGTACCTCACTGAAACAGTCCATTAAACCTGGTTTCGATCAATATTTTAGAGGATAACGCATGTTAGGTCTGGGATAGGTCTGGGATTTGCCCTCATCAGGCTCATAGTTTCGCGTTTTTCACATACTTGTTGAACAGATCCTGGGTTTTTCTGGATTGGATCACGTAGTAATGTGGTACCACACTGAGACAGTCCATTAAACCTGGTTTCGATCTATATTTTTGAGGGTAACGCATGTTAGGTCTAGGTTAGGCCTGGGATTTGCCCTCTCCAGGCTCATAGTTTCGCGTTTTTCACATACTTGTTGAACAGATTCTGGTTTTTTTCTGGTTTGGATCACGTAGCAATGTGGTACCACACTGAAACAGTCCATTAAACCTGGTTTCGATCAATATTTTAGAGGATAACGCATGATAGGTCTGGGTTAGGTCTAGGATTTGCCCTAATCAGGCTCCTAATTTCGCATATTTCTCATACTTCATGGCTAGATCCTGGGCTTTTTCTGGATTGGATCACGTAGTAATGTGGTACCACACTGAAACAGTCGATTAAAACAGGCTTCTGTGAATATTTTAGATGATAACGCAAGTTATGTCTGGGATAGGTCTGGGATTTGCCCTCGTCAGGCTCATACTTTCGCATTCTTCACATACTAGTTGTACAGATCCTCGGTTTTTCTGGTTTGGATCACGTAGTAATGTGGTACCACACTGAAACAGTCCACTAAACCAGGTTTCGATGAATATTTTTGAGTGTAACGCATGTTAGGTCTAGGTTAGGCCTGGGATTTTCCCTCATCAGACACATACTTTCGCATTCATCACATACTTCTTGAACGGATCCTGGGTTTTTTCTGGTTTGGATCACGTAGCAATGTGGTACCACACTGAAACAGTCCATTAAACCTGGTTTCGATCAATATTTTAGAGGATAACGCATGTTAGGTCTGAGATAGGTCTGGGATTTGCCCTCATCAGGCTCATAGTTTCGCGTTTTTCACATACTTGTTGAACAGATCCTGGGATTTTCTGGATTGGATCACGTAGTAATGTGGTACCACACTGAAACAGTCCATTAAACCTGGTTTCGATCAATATTTTTGAGGGTAACGCATGTTAGGTCTAGGTTAGGCCTGGGATTTGCCCTCTTCAGGCTCATAGTTTCGCGTTTTTCACATACTTGTTGAACAGATTCTGGTTTTTTTCTGGTTTGGATCACGTAGTAATGTGGTACCACACTGAAACAGTCCATTAAACCTGGTTTCGATCAATATTTTAGAGGATTACGCATGTTAAGTCTGGGATAGGTGCGGGATTTGCCCTCGTCAGGCTCATACTTTCGCATTCTCCACATACTTGTTGACCAGATCCTGGGTTTACTCTGGTTTGGATCACGTAGTAATGTGGTACCACACTGAAACAGTCCATTAAACCTGGTTTCGATCAATATTTTAGAGGATAACGCATGTTATGACTAGGTTGGGCCTGGGATTTGCCCACATCAGACACATACTTACGCATTCTCCACATACTTGTTAAACAGATCCTTGGTTTTTTCTGGTTTGGATCACGTAGTAATGTGGTACCACACTGAAACAGTCCATTAAACCTGGTTTCGATTAATATTTTAGAGGATAACGCATCTTATGTCTAGTTTAGGGTGGGGATTTGCCCTCATCAGACACGTATTTTCGCGTTCTACACGCACCTGTTAATCAGATCCTGAGTATTTTCCTGGTTTGGATCAGGTAGTAATGTGGTACCACACTGAAACAGTCGATTAAAACAGGTTTCTGTGAATATTTTAGATGATAACGCAAGTTAGGTCTAGGATAGGTCTGGAATTTGCCATTATCAGGGTCATACTTTCGCATTTTTCACATACTTGTTGTACATATCCTGGGTGTTTCTGGTTTGGATCACGTAGTAATGTGGTACCACACTGAAACGGTCCATTAATCCTGGCTCCGATCAATATTTTTGAGGGTAACGCATGCTAGGTCTAGGTTAGGCCTCGGATTTTCCCCCATCAGACACATACTTTCGCATTCATCACATACTTGTTGAACGGATCCTGGGTTTTTTCTGGTTTGGATCACGTAGCAATGTGGTACCACACTGAAACAGTCCATTAAACCAGGTTTCGATCAATATTTTTGAAGGTAACGCATGTTAGGTCTAGGTTAGGCCTGGGATTTTCCCTCATCAGACACATACTTTCGCATTCTCCACACACTTGTTGAACAGGTCCTGGGTTTTTTCTGGTTTGGATCACGTAGTAATGTGGTACCACACTGAAACAGTCCATTAAACCTGGTTTTGATCAATATTTTAGAGGATAACGCATGTTATGTCTGGGATAGGACTGGGATTTGCCCTCTTCAGGCTCATAGTTTCGCGTTTTTCACATACTTGTTGAACAGATTCTGGTTTTTTTCTGGTTTGGATCACGTAGTAATGTGGTACCACACTGAAACAGTCGATTAAAACAGGTATCTGTGAATATTTTAGATGATAACGCAAGTTAGGTCTAGGATAGGTCTGGAATTTGCCCTTATCAGGGTCATACTTTCGCATTTTTCACATACTTGTTGTACATATCCTGGGTTTTTCTGGTTTGGATCACGTAGTAATGTGGTACCACAGTGAAACAGTCCATTAAACCTGGTTTCGATCAATATTTTAAAGGATAACGCATGTTAGGTCTGGGTTAGGTCTAGGATTTGCCATAATCAGGCTCCTAATTTCGCATATTTCTCATACTTCATGGCTAGATCCTGGGCTTTTTCTGGATTGGATCACGTAGTAATGTGGTACCACACTGAAACAGTCGATTAAAACAGGTTTCTGTGAATATTTGAGATGATAACGCAAGTTATGTCTGGGATAGGTCTGGGATTTGCCCTCATCAGGCTCATAGTTTCGCGTTTTTCACTTACTTGTTGAACGGATCCTGTGTTTTTCTGGTTTGGATCACGTAGTAATGTGGTACCACACTGAAACAGTCCATTAAACCTGGTTTCGATCAATATTTTTGAGGGTAACGCATGTTAGGTCTAGGTTAGGCCTGGGATTTTCCCTCATCAGACACATACTTTCGCATTCATCACATACTTGTTGAACGGATCCTGGGCTTTTTCTGGATTGGATCAGGTAGTAATGTGGTATCACACTGAAACATTCAATTAAACCTGGTTTCGATCAATATTCTAGAGGATAACGCATGTTATGTCTAGGTTAGGCCTGGGATTTGCCCTCATCAGACACATACTTTCGCATTCTCCACATACTTGTTGAACACATCCTGGGTTTTTTCTGGTTTGGATCACGTAGTAATGTGGTACCATACTGAAACATTCAATTAAATCTTGTCTTGATAAATATTTTAGAGGATAGCGCATGTTAGGTCTGGGTTAGGTCTAGGATTTGCCCTAATCAGGCTCATAATTTCGCATATTTCTCAAACTCCATGGCTAGATCCTGGGCTTTTTCTGGATTGGATCAGGTAGTAATGTGGTATCGCACTGAAACATTCAATTAAACCTGGATTCGATCAATATTTTAGAGGATAACGCATGTTATGGTTAGGTCAGGCCTGGGATTTGCCATCATCAGACACATACTTTCGCATTCTCCACATACTTGTTGAACAGATCCTGGGTTTTTCTGGTTTGGATCACGTAGTAATGTGGTACAACACTGAAACAGTCCATTAAACCAGGTTTCGATCAATATTTTTGAGGGTAACGCATGTTAGGTCTAGGTTAGACCTGGGATTTTCCCTCATCAGACACATACTTTCGCATTCTCCACATACTTGTTGAACAGATTCTGGGCTTTTTCTGGTTTGGATCACGTACTAATGTGGTACCACACTGAAACAGTCGATTAAAACAGGTTTCTGTCAATATTTTAGATGATAACGCAAGTTATGTCTGGGATAGGTCTGGGATTTGCCCTCGTCAGGCTCATACTTTCGCATTCTCCACATACTAGTTATACAGATCCAGGGTTTTTTTCTGGTTTGGATCACGTAGTAATGTGGTACCATACTGAAACATTCAATTAAATCTTGTCTTGATAAATATTTTAGAGGATAGCGCATGTTAGGTCTGGGTTAGGTCTAGGATTTGCTCTCAGCGTGCTCATACTATCGCATATTTCTCATACTTGATGGCTAGATCCTGGGCTTTTTCTGGATTGGATCAGGTAGTAATGTGGTATCGCACTGAAACATTCAATTAAACCGGATTTCGATGAATATTTTTGAGGATAACGCATGTTAGGTCTGGGTTAGGTCTACGATTTGCCCTAATCAGGCTCATAATTTCGCATATTTCTCAAACTCCATGGCTAGATCCTGGGCTTTTTCTGGATTGGATCACGTAGTAATGTGGTACCACACTGAAACAGTAAATTAAACCTGGTTTCGATCAATATTTTAGAGGATAACGCAAGTTAGGTCTGGGTAAGTCCGGGATTTGCCCTCATCAGGCTCATAGTTTCGCTTTTTTCACATACTTGTTGAACAGATTCTGGATTTTCTGGTTTGGATCACGTAGTAATGTGGTACCACACTGAAACAGTCCATTAAACCTGGTTTTGATCAATATTTTAGAGGATAACGCATGTTATGTCTGGGATAGGTCTGGGATTTGCCCTCTTCAGGCTCGTAGTTTCGCGTTTTTCACAAACTTGTTGAACAGATTCTGGGGTTTTCTGGTTTGGATCACGTAGTAGTGTGGTACCACACTGAAACAGTCCACTAAACCTAGTTTCGATCAATATTTTAGAGGATATCGCACGTTAGGACTAGGTTAGGCCTGGGATTTGCGTACATCAGGGTCATACTTTCGCGTTTTTCACATACTTGTTGAACAGATCCCTGGCTTATTCTGGTTTGGATCATGTACTAATGTGGCACCACACTGAAACAGTCCATTAAAACTGGTTTGGATCAATATTTTAGAGAATAACTCATGTTAGGTCTGGGTTAGGCCTGGGATTTGCCCTCGTCAGGCTCATACTTTCGCATTCTTCACATACTAGTTGTACAGATCCTGGGTTTTTTTCTGGTTTGGATCACGTAGTAATGTGGTACCACACTGAAACAGTCGATTAAACCTGGTCTTGATAAATATTTTAGAGGATAACGCATGTTAGGACTGGGTTAGGTCTAGGATTTGCCCTAATCAGGCTCCTAATTTCGCATATTTCTCATACCTCATGGCTAGATCCTGGGCTTTGTCTGGATTGGATCACGTAGTAATGTGGTACCACACTGAAACAGTAAATTAAACCTGGTTTCCATCAATATTTTAGAGGATAACGCAAGTTCGGTCTGGGATAGGTCCGGGATTTGCCTTCATCAGGGTCATATCTTCGCATTTTTCACATACTTGTTGAACAGATCCCTGGCTTTTTCTGGATTGAATCAGGTAGTAATGTGGTACCACACTGAAACAGTCCATTAAACCTGGTTTCGATCAATATTTTAGAGGATAACGCATGTTATGTCTAGGTTAGGCCTGGGATTTGCCCTCATCAGACACATACTTTCGCATTCTCCACATACTTGTTGAACGGATCCTGGGTTTTTTCTGGTTTGGATCACGTAGTAAGGCGGTACCACACAGAAACATTCAATTAAACCTGATTTCGATCAATATTTTTGAGGATAACGCATGTTAGGTCTGGGTTAGGTCTACGATTTGCCCTAATCAGGCTCATAATTTCGCATATTTCTCAAACTCCATGGCTAGATCCTGGGCTTTTCCTGGTTTGGATCACGTAGTAATGTGGTACCACACTGATACTGTCCATTAAACCTGGCTTCGATTAATTTTTTTGAGGATAACGCATGTTAGGTCTGGGATAGGTCTGGGATTTACCCTCTTCAGGCTCATAGTTTCGCGTTTTTCACATACTTATTGAACAGATTCTGGGTTTTTTCTGGTTTGGATCACGTAGTAATGTGGTACCACACTGAAACAGTCGATTAAAACAGGTATCTGTGAATATTTTAGATGATAACGCAAGTTAGGTCTAGGATAGGTCTAGAATTTGCCCTTATCAGGGTCATACTTTCGCATTTTTCACATACTTGTTGTACATATCCTGGGTTTTTCTGGTTTGGATCACGTAGTAATGTGGTACCACAGTGAAACAGTCCATTAAACCTGGTTTCGATCAATATTTTAAAGGATAACGCATGTTAGGTCTGGGTTAGGTCTAGGATTTGCCATAATCAGGCTCCTAATTTCGCATATTTCTCATACTTCATGGCTAGATCCTGGGCTTTTTCTGGATTGGATCACGTAGTAATGTGGTACCACACTGAAACAGTCGATTAAAACAGGTTTCTGTGAATATTTTAGATGATAACGCAAGTTATGTCTGGGATAGGTCTGGGATTTGCCCTCATCAGGCTCATAGTTTCGCGTTTTTCACTTACTTGTTGAACGGATCCTGTGTTTTTCTGGTTTGGATCACGTAGTAATGTGGTACCACACTGAAACAGTCCATTAAACCTGGTTTCGATCAATATTTTTGAGGGTAACGCATGTTAGGTCTAGGTTAGGCCTGGGATTTTCCCTCATCAGACACATACTTTCGCATTCATCACATACTTGTTGAACGGATCCTGGGCTTTTTCTGGATTGGATCAGGTAGTAATGTGGTATCACACTGAAACATTCAATTAAACCTGGTTTCGATCAATATTCTAGAGGATAACGCATGTTATGTCTAGGTTAGGCCTGGGATTTGCCCTCATCAGACACATACTTTCGCATTCTCCACATACTTGTTGAACACATCCTGGGTTTTTTCTGGTTTGGATCACGTAGTAATGTGGTACCATACTGAAACATTCAATTAAATCTTGTCTTGATAAATATTTTAGAGGATAGCGCATGTTAGGTCTGGGTTAGGTCTAGGATTTGCCCTCAGCGTGCTCATACTATCGCATATTTCTCATACTTGATGGCTAGATCCTGGGCTTTTTCTGGATTGGATCAGGTAGTAATGTGGTATCGCACTGAAACATTCAATTAAACCTGGATTCGATCAATATTTTAGAGGATAACGCATGTTATGGTTAGGTCAGGCCTGGGATTTGCCATCATCAGACACATACTTTCGCATTCTCCACATACTTGTTGAACAGATCCTGGGTTTTTTCTGGTTTGGATCACGTAGTAATGTGGTACCACACTGAAACAGTGCATTAAACCTGGTTTCGATCAATATTTTAGAGGATAACGCATGTTATGTCTGGGATAGGTCTGGAATTTGCCCTCGTCAGGCTCATACTTTCGCATTCTCCACATACTTGTTGACCAGATCCTGGGTTTATTCTGGTTTGGATCACGTAGTAATGTGGTACCACACTGAAACAGTCCATTAAACCTGGTTTCGATCAATATTTTAGAGGATAACGCATGTTATGACTAGGTTGGGCCTGGGATTTGCCCACATCAGACACATACTTACGCATTCTCCACATACTTGTTAAACAGATCCTTGGTTTTTTCTGGTTTGGATCACGTAGTAATGTGGTACCACACTGAAACAGTCCATTAAACCTGGTTTCGATCAATATTTTAGAGGATAACGCATCTTATGTCTAGTTTAGGGTGGGGATTTGCCCTCATCAGACACGTATTTTCGCGTTCTACACGTACCTGTTAATCAGATCCTGAGTATTTTCCTGGTTTGGATCAGGTAGTAATGTGGTACCACACTGAAACAGTCGATTAAAACAGGTTTCTGTGAATATTTTAGATGATAACGCAAGTTAGGTCTAGGATAGGTCTGGAATTTGCCATTATCAGGGTCATACTTTCGCATTTTTCACATACATGTTGTACATATCCTGGGTGTTTCTGGTTTGGATCACGTAGTAATGTGGTACCACACTGAAACGGTCCATTAATCCTGGCTCCGATCAATATTTTTGAGGGTAACGCATGCTAGGTCTAGGTTAGGCCTCGGATTTTCCCCCATCAGACACATACTTTCGCATTCATCACATACTTGTTGAACGGATCCTGGGTTTTTTCTGGTTTGGATCACGTAGCAATGTGGTACCACACTGAAACAGTCCATTAAACCAGGTTTCGATCAATATTTTTGAGGGTAACGCATGTTAGGTCTAGGTTAGGCCTGGGATTTTCCCTCATCAGACACATACTTTCGCATTCTCCACACACTTGTTGAACAGGTCCTGGGTTTTTTCTGGTTTGGATCACGTAGTAATGTGGTACCACACTGAAACAGTTCATTAAACCTGGTTTTGATCAATATTTTAGAGGATAACGCATGTTATGTCTGGGATAGGATTGGGATTTGCCCTCTTCAGGCTCATAGTTTCGCGTTTTTCACATACTTGTTGAACAGATTCTGGATTTTTTCTGGTTTGGATCACGTAGTAATGTGGTACCACACCGAAACAGTCCATTAAACCTGGTTTCGAACAATATTTTAGAGGATAACGCATGTTATGTCAGGGATAGGTCTGGGATTTGCCCTCATCAGGCTCATAGTTTCGCGTTTTTCACTTACTTGTTGAACAGATCCTGTGTTTTTCTGGATTGGCTCACGTAGTAATGTGGTACCACACTGGAACAGTCCATTAAACCTGGTTTCGATCAATATTTTTGAGGGTAACGCATGTTAGGTCTAGGTTAGGCCTGGGATTTTCCCTCATCAGGCTCCTAATTTCGCATATTTCTCATACTTCATGGCTAGATCCTGGGCTTTTTCTGGATTGGATCACGTAGTAATGTGGTGCCACACTGAAACAGTCGATTCATACAGGTTTCTGTGAATATCTTAGATGATAACGCAAGCAATGTCTGGGATAGGTCTGGGATTTGCCCTCGTCAGGCTCATACTTTCGCATTCTTCACATACTAGTTGTACAGATCCTGGGTTTTTCTGGTTTGGATCACGTAGTAATGTGGTACAACACTGAAACAGTCCATTAAACCAGGTTTCGATCAATATTTTTGAGGGTAACGCATGTTAGGTCTAGGTTAGGCCTGGGATTTTCCCTCATCAGACACATACTTTCGCATTCTCCACATACTTGTTGAACAGATTCTGGGCTTTTTCTGGTTTGGATCACGTACTAATGTGGTACCACACTGAAACAGTCGATTAAAACAGGTTTCTGTCAATATTTTAGATGATAACGCAAGTTATGTCTGGGATAGGTCTGGGATTTGCCCTCGTCAGGCTCATACTTTCGCATTCTCCACATACTAGTTATACAGATCCAGGGTTTTTTTCTGGTTTGGAGCACGTAGTAATGTGGTACCACACTGAAACATTCAATTAAACCTGGGTTCGATCAATATTTTAGATGATAACGCAAGTTATGTCTGGGATAGGTCTGGGATTTGCCCTCGTCAGGCTCATACTTTCGCATTCTCCACATACTTGTTGAACGGATCCTGGGTTTTTTCTGGTTTGGATCACGTAGTAAGGCGGTACCACACTCAAACATTCAATTAAACCGGATTTCGATGAATATTTTTGAGGATAACGCATGTTAGGTCTGGGTTAGGTCTACGATTTGCCCTAATCAGGCTCATAATTTCGCATATTTCTCAAACTCCATGGCTAGATCCTGGGCTTTTTCTGGATTGGATCACGTAGTAATGTGGTACCACACTGAAACAGTAAATTAAACCTGGTTTCGATCAATATTTTAGAGGATAACGCAAGTTAGGTCTGGGTAAGTCCGGGATTTGCCCTCATCAGGCTCATAGTTTCGCGTTTTTCACATACTTGTTGAACAGATTCTGGATTTTCTGGTTTGGATCACGTAGTAATGTGGTACCACACTGAAACAGTCCATTAAACCTGGTTTTGATCAATATTTTAGAGGATAACGCATGTTATGTCTGGGATAGGTCTGGGATTTGCCCTCTTCAGGCTCATAGTTTCGCGTTTTTCACATACTTGTTGAACAGATTCTGGGGTTTTCTGGTTTGGATCACGTAGTAGTGTGGTACCACACTGAAACAGTCCACTAAACCTAGTTTCGATCAATATTTTAGAGGATATCGCACGTTAGGACTAGGTTAGGCCTGGGATTTGCGTACATCAGGGTCATACTTTCGCGTTTTTCACATACTTGTTGAACAGATCCCTGGCTTATTCTGGTTTGGATCATGTACTAATGTGGCACCACACTGAAACAGTCCATTAAAACTGGTTTGGATCAATATTTTAGAGAATAACTCATGTTAGGTCTGGGTTAGGCCTGGGATTTGCCCTCGTCAGGCTCATACTTTCGCATTCTTCACATACTAGTTGTACAGATCCTGGGTTTTTTTCTGGTTTGGATCACGTAGTAATGTGGTACCACACTGAAACAGTCGATTAAACCTGGTCTTGATAAATATTTTAGAGGATAACGCATGTTAGGTCTGGGTTAGGTCTAGGATTTGCCCTAATCAGGCTCCTAATTTCGCATATTTCTCATACCTCATGGCTAGATCCTGGGCTTTGTCTGGATTGGATCACGTAGTAATGTGGTACCACACTGAAACAGTAAATTAAACCTGGTTTCCATCAATATTTTAGAGGATAACGCAAGTTCGGTCTGGGATAGGTCCGGGATTTGCCCTCATCAGGGTCATATCTTCGCATTTTTCACATACTTGTTGAACAGATCCCTGGCTTTTTCTGGATTGAATCAGGTAGTAATGTGGTACCACACTGAAACAGTCCATTAAACCTGGTTTCGATCTATATTTTAGAGGATAACGCATGTTATGTCTAGGTTAGGCCTGGGATTTGCCCTCATCAGACACATACTTTCGCATTCTCCACATACTTGTTGAACGGATCCTGGGTTTTTTCTGGTTTGGATCACGTAGTAAGGCGGTACCACACAGAAACATTCAATTAAACCTGATTTCGATCAATATTTTTGAGGATAACGCATGTTAGGTCTGGGTTAGGTCTACGATTTGCCCTAATCAGGCTCATAATTTCGCATATTTCTCAAACTCCATGGCTAGATCCTGGGCTTTTCCTGGTTTGGATCACGTAGTAATGTGGTACCACACTGATACTGTCCATTAAACCTGGCTTCGATTAATTTTTTTGAGGATAACGCATGTTAGGTCTGGGATAGGTCTGGGATTTACCCTCTTCAGGCTCATAGTTTCGCGTTTTTCACATACTTATTGAACAGATTCTGGGTTTTTTCTGGTTTGGATCACGTAGTAATGTGGTTCCACACTGAAACATTCAATTAAACCTGGGTTCGATCAATATTTTTGAGGATAACGCATGTTAGGTCTTTGTTAGGCCTGGGATTTGCCCTCGTCAGGCTCATACTTTCGCATTCTTCACATACTAGTTGTACAGATCCTGGGTTTTTTTCTGGTTTGGATCACGTAGTAATGTGGTACCACACTGAAACAGTCGATTAAACCTGGTCTTGATAAATATTTTAGAGGATAACGCATGTTAGGTCTGGGTTAGGTCTAGGATTTGCCCTAATCAGGCTCCTAATTTCGCATATTTCTCATACCTCATGGCTAGATCCTGGGCTTTGTCTGGATTGGATCACGTAGTAATGTGGTACCACACTGAAACAGTAAATTAAACCTGGTTTCCATCAATATTTTAGAGGATAACGCAAGTTCGGTCTGGGATAGGTCCGGGATTTGCCCTCATCAGGGTCATATCTTCGCATTTTTCACATACTTGTTGAACAGATCCCTGGCTTTTTCTGGATTGAATCCGGTAGTAATGTGGTACCACACTGAAACAGTCCATTAAACCTGGTTTCGATCAATATTTTAGAGGATAACGCATGTTATGTCTAGGTTAGGCCTGGTATTTGCCCTCATCAGACACATACTTTCGCATTCTCCACATACTTGTTGAACGGATCCTGGGTTTTTTCTGGTTTGGATCACGTAGTAAGGCGGTACCACACAGAAACATTCAATTAAACCTGATTTCGATCAATATTTTTGAGGATAACGCATGTTAGGTCTGGGTTAGGTCTACGATTTGCCCTAATCAGGCTCATAATTTCGCATATTTCTCAAACTCCATGGCTAGATCCTGGGTTTTTTTCTGGTTTGGATCACGTAGTAATGTGGTACCACACTGAAACAGTCGATTAAACCTGGTCTTGATAAATATTTTAGAGGATAACGCATGTTAGGTCTGGGTTAGGTCTAGGATTTGCCCTAATCAGGCTCCTAATTTCGCATATTTCTCATACCTCATGGCTAGATCCTGGGCTTTGTCTGGATTGGATCACGTAGTAATGTGGTACCACACTGAAACAGTAAATTAAACCTGGTTTCCATCAATATTTTAGAGGATAACGCAAGTTCGGTCTGGGATAGGTCCGGGATTTGCCCTCATCAGGGTCATATCTTCGCATTTTTCACATACTTGTTGAACAGATCCCTGGCTTTTTCTGGATTGAATCAGGTAGTAATGTGGTACCACACTGAAACAGTCCATTAAACCTGGTTTCGATCAATATTTTAGAGGATAACGCATGTTATGTCTAGGTTAGGCCTGGGATTTGCCCTCATCAGACACATACTTTCGCATTCTCCACATACTTGTTGAACGGATCCTGGGTTTTTTCTGGTTTGGATCACGTAGTAAGGCGGTACCACACAGAAACATTCAATTAAACCTGATTTCGATCAATATTTTTGAGGATAACGCATGTTAGGTCTGGGTTAGGTCTACGATTTGCCCTAATCAGGCTCATAATTTCGCATAATTCTCAAACTCCATGGCTAGATCCTGGGCTTTTCCTGGTTTGGATCACGTAGTAATGTGGTACCACACTGATACTGTCCATTAAACCTGGCTTCGATTAATTTTTTTGAGGATAACGCATGTTAGGTCTGGGATAGGTCTGGGATTTACCCTCTTCAGGCTCATAGTTTCGCGTTTTTCACATACTTATTGAACAGATTCTGGGTTTTTTCTGGTTTGGATCACGTAGTAATGTGGTACCACACTGAAACAGTCGATTAAACCTGGTCTTGATAAATATTTTAGAGGATAACGCATGTTAGGTCTGGGTTAGGTCTAGGATTTGCCCTAATCAGGCTCCTAATTTCGCATATTTCTCATACCTCATGGCTAGATCCTGGGCTTTGTCTGGATTGGATCACGTAGTAATGTGGTACCACACTGAAACAGTAAACTAAACCTGGTTTCCATCAATATTTTAGAGGATAACGCAAGTTCGGTCTGGGATAGGTCCGGGATTTGCCCTCATCAGGGTCATATCTTCGCATTTTTCACATACTTGTTGAACAGATCCCTGGCTTTTTCTGGATTGAATCAGGTAGTAATGTGGTACCACACTGAAACAGTCCATTAAACCTGGTTTCGATCAATATTTTAGAGGATAACGCATGTTATGTCTAGGTTAGGCCTGGTATTTGCCCTCATCAGACACATACTTTCGCATTCTCCACATACTTGTTGAACGGATCCTGGGTTTTTTCTGGTTTGGATCACGTAGTAAGGCGGTACCACACAGAAACATTCAATTAAACCTGATTTCGATCAATATTTTTGAGGATAACGCATGTTAGGTCTGGGTTAGGTCTACGATTTGCCCTAATCAGGCTCATAATTTCGCATATTTCTCAAACTCCATGGCTAGATCCTGGGTTTTTTTCTGGTTTGGATCACGTAGTAATGTGGTACCACACTGAAACAGTCGATTAAACCTGGTCTTGATAAATATTTTAGAGGATAACGCATGTTAGGTCTGGGTTAGGTCTAGGATTTGCCCTAATCAGGCTCCTAATTTCGCATATTTCTCATACCTCATGGCTAGATCCTGGGCTTTGTCTGGATTGGATCACGTAGTAATGTGGTACCACACTGAAACAGTAAATTAAACCAGGTTTCCATCAATATTTTAGAGGATAACGCAAGTTCGGTCTGGGATAGGTCCGGGATTTGCCCTCATCAGGGTCATATCTTCGCATTTTTCACATACTTGTTGAACAGATCCCTGGCTTTTTCTGGATTGAATCAGGTAGTAATGTGGTACCACACTGAAACAGTCCATTAAACCTGGTTTCGATCAATATTTTAGAGGATAACGCATGTTATGTCTAGGTTAGGCCTGGGATTTGCCCTCATCAGACACATACTTTCGCATTCTCCACATACTTGTTGAACGGATCCTGGGTTTTTTCTGGTTTGGATCACGTAGTAAGGCGGTACCACACAGAAACATTCAATTAAACCTGATTTCGATCAATATTTTTGAGGATAACGCATGTTAGGTCTGGGTTAGGTCTACGATTTGCCCTAATCAGGCTCATAATTTCGCATAATTCTCAAACTCCATGGCTAGATCCTGGGCTTTTCCTGGTTTGGATCACGTAGTAATGTGGTACCACACTGATACTGTCCATTAAACCTGGCTTCGATTAATTTTTTTGAGGATAACGCATGTTAGGTCTGGGATAGGTCTGGGATTTACCCTCTTCAGGCTCATAGTTTCGCGTTTTTCACATACTTATTGAACAGATTCTGGGTTTTTTCTGGTTTGGATCACGTAGTAATGTGGTTCCACACTGAAACATTCAATTAAACCTGGGTTCGATCAATATTTTTGAGGATAACGCATGTTAGGTCTTTGTTAGGCCTGGGATTTGCCCTCGTCAGGCTCATACTTTCGCATTCTTCACATACTAGTTGTACAGATCCTGGGTTTTTTTCTGGTTTGGATCACGTAGTAATGTGGTACCACACTGAAACAGTCGATTAAACCTGGTCTTGATAAATATTTTAGAGGATAACGCATGTTAGGTCTGGGTTAGGTCTAGGATTTGCCCTAATCAGGCTCCTAATTTCGCATATTTCCCATACCTCATGGCTAGATCCTGGGCTTTGTCTGGATTGGATCACGTAGTAATGTGGTTCCACACTGAAACATTCAATTAAACCTGGGTTCGATCAATATTTTTGAGGATAACGCATGTTAGGTCTTTGTTAGGCCTGGGATTTGCCCTCGTCAGGCTCATACTTTCGCATTCTTCACATACTAGTTGTACAGATCCTGGGTTTTTTTCTGGTTTGGATCACGTAGTAATGTGGTACCACACTGAAACAGTCGATTAAACCTGGTCTTGATAAATATTTTAGAGGATAACGCATGTTAGGTCTGGGTTAGGTCTAGGATTTGCCCTAATCAGGCTCCTAATTTCGCATATTTCCCATACCTCATGGCTAGATCCTGGGCTTTGTCTGGATTGGATCACGTAGTAATGTGGTACCACACTGAAACAGTAAATTAAACCTGGTTTCCATCAATATTTTAGAGGATAACGCAAGTTCGGTCTGGGATAGGTCCGGGATTTGCCCTCATCAGGGTCATATCTTCGCATTTTTCACATACTTGTTGAACAGATCCCTGGCTTTTTCTGGATTGAATCAGGTAGTAATGTGGTACCACACTGAAACAGTCCATTAAACCTGGTTTCGATCAATATTTTAGAGGATAACGCATGTTATGTCTAGGTTAGGCCTGGGATTTGCCCTCATCAGACACATACTTTCGCATTCTCCACATACTTGTTGAACGGATCCTGGGTTTTTTCTGGTTTGGATCACGTAGTAAGGCGGTACCACACAGAAACATTCAATTAAACCTGATTTCGATCAATATTTTTGAGGATAACGCATGTTAGGTCTGGGTTAGGTCTACGATTTGCCCTAATCAGGCTCATAATTTCGCATATTTCTCAAACTCCATGGCTAGATCCTGGGCTTTTCCTGGTTTGGATCACGTAGTAATGTGGTACCACACTGATACTGTCCATTAAACCTGGCTTCGATTAATTTTTTTGAGGATAACGCATGTTAGGTCTGGGATAGGTCTGGGATTTACCCTCTTCAGGCTCATAGTTTCGCGTTTTTCACATACTTGTTGAACAGATTCTGGGTTTTTTCTGGTTTGGATCACGTAGTAATGTGGTACCACACTGAAACCGTCCATAAAACCTGGTTTCGATCAATGTTTTAGAGGATAACGCATGTTATGTCTAGCTTAGGCCTGGGATTTGCCCTAATCAGGCTCAAACTTTCGCATATTTCTCATACTTGATGGCTATATCCTGGGCTTTTTCTGGATTGGCTCACGTACTAATGTGGTACAACACTGAAACAGTCCACTAAACCTGGCTTCGATCAATATTTTAGAGGATAACGCATGTTATGTCTAGGTTAGGCCTGGGATTTGCCCTCATCAGACACATACTTTCGCATTCTCCACATACTTGTTGAACGGATCCTGGGTTTTTTCTGGTTTGGATCACGTAGTAAGGCGGTACCACACAGAAACATTCAATTAAACCTGATTTCGATCAATATTTTTGAGGATAACGCATGTTAGGTCTGGGTTAGGTCTACGATTTGCCCTAATCAGGCTCATAATTTCGCATATTTCTCAAACTCCATGGCTAGATCCTGGGCTTTTCCTGGTTTGGATCACGTAGTAATGTGGTACCCCACTGAAACATTCAATTAGACCTGGTCTTGATAAATATTTTGGAGGATAACGCATGTTAGTTCTGGGTTAGGTCTAGGATTTATCCTCATCAGGCTCATACTTTCGCGTTTTTCACATACTTGTTGAACAGATTCTGGGTTTTTTCTGGTTTGGATCACGTAGTAATGTGGTACCACACTGAAACCGTCCATAAAACCTGGTTTCGATCAATGTTTTAGAGGATAACGCATGTTATGTCTAGCTTAGGCCTGGGATTTGCCCTAATCAGGCTCAAACTTTCGCATATTTCTCATACTTGATGGCTATATCCTGGGCTTTTTCTGGATTGGCTCACGTACTAATGTGGTACAACACTGAAACAGTCCACTAAACCTGGCTTCGATCAATATTTTAGAGAATAACGCATGTTAGGTCTAGGTTAGGTCTGGGATTTGCTCTCATGAGGCTCGTACTTTCGCATATTTCTCATAGCTGATGTCCAGATTCTGGTCTTTTTCTGGTTTGGATCACGTAGTAATGTGGTTCCACACTGAAACAGTCTATTAAAACAGGTTTCGATCAATATTTTAGAGGACAACGCATGTTATGTCTGGGATAGGCCTGGGATTTGCCATCATCAGACACATACTTTCGCATTCTCCACATACTTGTTGAACAGATCCTGGGTTTTTTCTGGTTTGGATCACGTAGTAATGTGGTACTACACTGAAACAGTCCATTAAACCTGGTTTTGATCAATATTTTAGAGGATAACGCATGTTATGTCTGGGATAGGTCTGGGATTTTCCCTCATCAGACACATACTTTCGCATTTTTCACATACTTGTTGAACAGATCCTGGGTTTTTTCTGGTTTGGATCGCGAACTAATGTGGTACCACACTGAAACAGTCCATTAAACCTGGTTTTGATCAATATTTTAGAGGATAACGCATGTTATGTCTGGGATAGGTCCGGGATTTGCCCACTTCAGGGTCATAGTTTCGCGTTTTTCACATACTTGTTGAACAGATTCCGGGTTTTTTCTGGTTTGGATCACGTAGTAATGTGGTACCACACTGAAACAGTCCATTAAACCTGGTTTCGATCAATATTTTAGAGGATTACGCATGTTATGTCTAGGATAGGTCTGGGATTTGCCCTCATCAGGCTCATAGTTTCGCGTTTTTCACATACTTGTTGAACAGATCCTGGGTTTTTCTTGATTGGATCACGTAGTAATGTGGTACCACACTGAAACAGTCCATAAAACCTGGTTTCGATCAATATTTTTGAGGGTAACGCATGTTAGGTCTAGGTTAGGCCTGGGATTTTCCCTCATCAGACACATACTTACGCATTCATCACATACTTGCTGAACGGATCCTGGGTTTTTTCTGGTTTGGATAACGTAGCAGTGTGGCACCACACTGAAACAGTCAATTAAACCTGGTTTCGATCAATATTTTAGAGGATAACGCATGTTAGGTCTGGGATAGGTCCGGGATTTGCCCTCATCAGGGTCATATTTTCGCATTTTTCACATAATTGTTGAACAGATCCCTGGCTTTTTCTGGATTCGATCAGGTAGTAATGTGGTATCACACTGAAACAGTCGATTAAACCTGGTCTAGATAAATATTTTAGAGGATGACGCATGTTAGGTCTGGGTTTGGTCTAGGATTTGCCCTAATCAGGCTCCTAATTTCGCATATTGCTCATACTTCATGGCTAGATCCTGGGCTTTTTCTGGATTGGATCACGTAGGAATGTGGTACCACACTGAAACAGTCGATTAATACAGGTTTCTGTGAATATTTTAGATGATAACGCAAGTTATGTCTGGGATAGGTATGGGATTTGCCCTCGTCAGGCTCATACTTTCGCATTCTTCACATACTAGTTGTACAGATCCTGGGTTTTTCTCTGGTTTGGATCACGTAGTAATGTGGTACCACACTGAAACAGTCGATTAAACCTGGTCTTGATAAATATTTTAGAGGATAACGCATGTTAGGTCTGGGTTAGGTCTAGGATTTGCCCTAATCAGGCTCCTAATTTCGCATATTTCTCATACTCCATGGCTAGATCCTGGGCTTTTTCTGGATTGGATCACGTAGTAATGTGGTACCACACTGAAACAGTAAATTAAACCTGGTTTCGATCAATATTTTAGAGGATAACGCATGTTATGTCTAGGTTAGGCCTGGGATTTGCTCTCATCAGACACATACCTTCGCATTCTCCACATACTTGTTGAACAGATCCTGGGTTTTTTCTGGTTTGGATCACGTAGTAATGTGGTACCACACTGAAACATTCAATTAAACCTGGGTTCGATCAATATTTTTGAGGATAACGCATGTTAGGTCTTTGTTAGGCCTGGGATTTTCCCTCATCAGACACATACTTTCGCATTCTCCACATACTTGTTGAACGGATCCTGGGTTTTTTCTGGTTTGGATCACGTAGTAAGGCGGTACCACACTCAAACATTCAATTAAACCGGATTTCGATGAATATTTTTGAGGATAACGCATGTTAGGTCTGGGTTAGGTCTACGATTTGCCCTAATCAGGCTCATAATTTCGCATATTTCTCAAACTCCATGGCTAGATCCTGGGCTTTTTCTGGATTGGATCACGTAGTAATGTGGTACCACACTGAAACAGTAAATTAAACCTGGTTTCGATCAATATTTTAGAGGATAACGCAAGTTAGGTCTGGGTAAGTCCGGGATTTGCCCTCATCAGGCTCATAGTTTCGCGTTTTTCACATACTTGTTGAACAGATTCTGGGTTTTTTCTGGATTGGATCACGTAGTAATGTGGTACCACACTGAAACAGTCCATTAAACCTGGTTTTGATCAATATTTTAGAGGATAACGCATGTCATGTCTGGGATAGGTCTGGGATTTGCCCTCTTCAGGCTCATAGTTTCGCGTTTTTCACATACTTGTTGAACAGATTCTGGGGTTTTCTGGTTTGGATCACGTAGTAGTGTGGTACCACACTGAAACAGTCCACTAAACCTAGTTTCGATCAATATTTTAGAGGATATCGCACGTTAGGACTAGGTTAGGCCTGGGATTTGCGTACATCAGGGTCATACTTTCGCGTTTTTCACTTACTTGTTGAACAGATCCCTGGCTTATTCTGGTTTGGATCATGTACTAATGTGGCACCACACTGAAACAGTCCATTAAAACTGGTTTGGATCAATAGTTTAGAGAATAACTCATGTTAGGTCTGGGTTGGGACTAGGATTTGCCCTCAGCAGGCTCATACTTTCGCATATTTCTCATACTTGATGGCCAGATTCTGGGCTTCTTCTGGTTTGTATCAAGTAGTAATGTGGTACCACACTGAAACAGTCGATTAAAACCAGTTTCGATCAATATTTTAGAGGATAACGCAAGTTAGGGCTGGGATAGGTCTGGGATTTGCTCCCATCAGGCTCGTACTTTCGCATTTTTCGCATACTCGTTGGCCAGATCCTGGGCTTTTTCTGGTTTGGATCACCTAGTAAAGTGGTACCACACTGAAGCAGACCATTAAACCTAGTTTCAATTATTATTTTAGAGGATAACTCATGCTAGGTCTAGGTTAGGTCTGGGATTTGCCCTCATCAGACTCATACTTTCGCATACTTCACATACTTGTTGAACGGATCCTGGGTTTTTTCTGGTTTGGATCACGTAGTAAGGCGGTACCACACAGAAACATTCAATTAAACCTGATTTCGATCAATATTTTTGAGGATAACGCATGTTAGGTCTGGGTTAGGTCTACGATTTGCCCTAATCAGGCTCATAATTTCGCATATTTCTCAAACTCCATGGCTAGATCCTGGGCTTTTCCTGGTTTGGATCACGTAGTAATGTGGTACCACACTGATACTGTCCATTAAACCTGGCTTCGATTAATTTTTTTGAGGATAACGCATGTTAGGTCTGGGATAGGTCTGGGATTTACCCTCTTCAGGCTCATAGTTTCGCGTTTTTCACATACTTGTTGAACAGATTCTGGGTTTTTTCTGGTTTGGATCACGTAGTAATGTGGTACCACACTGAAACCGTCCATAAAACCTGGTTTCGATCAATGTTTTAGAGGATAACGCATGTTATGTCTAGCTTAGGCCTGGGATTTGCCCTAATCAGGCTCAAACTTTCGCATATTTCTCATACTTGATGGCTATATCCTGGGCTTTTTCTGGATTGGCTCACGTACTAATGTGGTACAACACTGAAACAGTCCACTAAACCTGGCTTCGATCAATATTTTAGAGGATAACGCATGTTATGTCTAGGTTAGGCCTGGGATTTGCCCTCATCAGACACATACTTTCGCATTCTCCACATACTTGTTGAACGGATCCTGGGTTTTTTCTGGTTTGGATCACGTAGTAAGGCGGTACCACACAGAAACATTCAATTAAACCTGATTTCGATCAATATTTTTGAGGATAACGCATGTTAGGTCTGGGTTAGGTCTACGATTTGCCCTAATCAGGCTCATAATTTCGCATATTTCTCAAACTCCATGGCTAGATCCTGGGCTTTTCCTGGTTTGGATCACGTAGTAATGTGGTACCCCACTGAAACATTCAATTAGACCTGGTCTTGATAAATATTTTGGAGGATAACGCATGTTAGTTCTGGGTTAGGTCTAGGATTTATCCTCATCAGGCTCATACTTTCGCGTTTTTCACATACTTGTTGAACAGATTCTGGGTTTTTTCTGGTTTGGATCACGTAGTAATGTGGTACCACACTGAAACCGTCCATAAAACCTGGTTTCGATCAATGTTTTAGAGGATAACGCATGTTATGTCTAGCTTAGGCCTGGGATTTGCCCTAATCAGGCTCAAACTTTCGCATATTTCTCATACTTGATGGCTATATCCTGGGCTTTTTCTGGATTGGCTCACGTACTAATGTGGTACAACACTGAAACAGTCGATTAAACCTGGTCTTGATAAATATTTTAGAGGATAACGCATGTTAGGTCTGGGTTAGGTCTAGGATTTGCCCTAATCAGGCTCCTAATTTCGCATATTTCTCATACCTCATGGCTAGATCCTGGGCTTTGTCTGGATTGGATCACGTAGTAATGTGGTACCACACTGAAACAGTAAATTAAACCTGGTTTCCATCAATATTTTAGAGGATAACGCAAGTTCGGTCTGGGATAGGTCCGGGATTTGCCCTCATCAGGGTCATATCTTCGCATTTTTCACATACTTGTTGAACAGATCCCTGGCTTTTTCTGGATTGAATCAGGTAGTAATGTGGTACCACACTGAAACAGTCCATTAAACCTGGTTTCGATCAATATTTTAGAGGATAACGCATGTTATGTCTAGGTTAGGCCTGGGATTTGCCCTCATCAGACACATACTTTCGCATTCTCCACATACTTGTTGAACGGATCCTGGGTTTTTTCTGGTTTGGATCACGTAGTAAGGCGGTACCACACAGAAACATTCAATTAAACCAGATTTCGATCAATATTTTTGAGGATAACGCATGTTAGGTCTGGGTTAGGTCTACGATTTGCCCTAATCAGGCTCATAATTTCGCATAATTCTCAAACTCCATGGCTAGATCCTGGGCTTATCCTGGTTTGGATCACGTAGTAATGTGGTACCACACTGATACTGTCCATTAAACCTGGCTTCGATTAATTTTTTTGAGGATAACGCATGTTAGGTCTGGGATAGGTCTGGGATTTACCCTCTTCAGGCTCATAGTTTCGCGTTTTTCACATACTTATTGAACAGATTCTGGGTTTTTTCTGGTTTGGATCACGTAGTAATGTGGTACCACACTGAAACAGTCGATTAAACCTGGTCTTGATAAATATTTTAGAGGATAATGCATGTTAGGTCTGGGTTAGGTCTAGGATTTGCCCTAATCAGGCTCCTAATTTCGCATATTTCTCATACCTCATGGCTAGATCCTGGGCTTTGTCTGGATTGGATCACGTAGTAATGTGGTACCACACTGAAACAGTAAACTAAACCTTGTTTCCATCAATATTTTAGAGGATAACGCAAGTTCGGTCTGGGATAGGTCCGGGATTTGCCCTCATCAGGGTCATATCTTCGCATTTTTCACATACTTGTTGAACAGATCCCTGGCTTTTTCTGGATTGAATCAGGTAGTAATGTGGTACCACACTGAAACAGTCCATTAAACCTGGTTTCGATCAATATTTTAGAGGATAACGCATGTTATGTCTAGGTTAGGCCTGGTATTTGCCCTCATCAGACACATACTTTCGCATTCTCCACATACTTGTTGAACGGATCCTGGGTTTTTTCTGGTTTGGATCACGTAGTAAGGCGGTACCACACAGAAACATTCAATTAAACCTGATTTCGATCAATATTTTTGAGGATAACGCATGTTAGGTCTGGGTTAGGTCTACGATTTGCCCTAATCAGGCTCATAATTTCGCATATTTCTCAAACTCCATGGCTAGATCCTGGGTTTTTTTCTGGTTTGGATCACGTAGTAATGTGGTACCACACTGAAACAGTCGATTAAACCTGGTCTTGATAAATATTTTAGAGGATAACGCATGTTAGGTCTGGGTTAGGTCTAGGATTTGCCCTAATCAGGCTCCTAATTTCGCATATTTCTCATACCTCATGGCTAGATCCTGGGCTTTGTCTGGATTGGATCACGTAGTAATGTGGTACCACACTGAAACAGTAAATTAAACCAGGTTTCCATCAATATTTTAGAGGATAACGCAAGTTCGGTCTGGGATAGGTCCGGGATTTGCCCTCATCAGGGTCATATCTTCGCATTTTTCAGATACTTGTTGAACAGATCCCTGGCTTTTTCTGGATTGAATCAGGTAGTAATGTGGTACCACACTGAAACAGTCCATTAAACCTGGTTTCGATCAATATTTTAGA
Source organism: Colletes latitarsis (assembly GCF_051014445.1). NCBI lineage: Eukaryota > Metazoa > Arthropoda > Insecta > Hymenoptera > Colletidae > Colletes > Colletes latitarsis. Next base: position 8,664,349 of record NC_135134.1, on the reverse strand, counting down.
GGATAACGCATGTTATGTCTAGGTTAGGCCTGGGATTTGCCCTCATCAGACACATACTTTCGCATTCTCCACATACTTGTTGAACGGATCCTGGGTTTTTTCTGGTTTGGATCACGTAGTAAGGCGGTACCACACAGAAACATTCAATTAAACCTGATTTCGATCAATATTTTTGAGGATAACGCATGTTAGGTCTGGGTTAGGTCTACGATTTGCCCTAATCAGGCTCATAATTTCGCATAATTCTCAAACTCCATGGCTAGATCCTGGGCTTTTCCTGGTTTGGATCACGTAGTAATGTGGTACCACACTGATACTGTCCATTAAACCTGGCTTCGATTAATTTTTTTGAGGATAACGCATGTTAGGTCTGGGATAGGTCTGGGATTTACCCTCTTCAGGCTCATAGTTTCGCGTTTTTCACATACTTATTGAACAGATTCTGGGTTTTTTCTGGTTTGGATCACGTAGTAATGTGGTTCCACACTGAAACATTCAATTAAACCTGGGTTCGATCAATATTTTTGAGGATAACGCATGTTAGGTCTTTGTTAGGCCTGGGATTTGCCCTCGTCAGGCTCATACTTTCGCATTCTTCACATACTAGTTGTACAGATCCTGGGTTTTTTTCTGGTTTGGATCACGTAGTAATGTGGTACCACACTGAAACAGTCGATTAAACCTGGTCTTGATAAATATTTTAGAGGATAACGCATGTTAGGTCTGGGTTAGGTCTAGGATTTGCCCTAATCAGGCTCCTAATTTCGCATATTTCCCATACCTCATGGCTAGATCCTGGGCTTTGTCTGGATTGGATCACGTAGTAATGTGGTTCCACACTGAAACATTCAATTAAACCTGGGTTCGATCAATATTTTTGAGGATAACGCATGTTAGGTCTTTGTTAGGCCTGGGATTTGCCCTCGTCAGGCTCATACTTTCGCATTCTTCACATACTAGTTGTACAGATCCTGGGTTTTTTTCTGGTTTGGATCACGTAGTAATGTGGTACCACACTGAAACAGTCGATTAAACCTGGTCTTGATAAATATTTTAGAGGATAACGCATGTTAGGTCTGGGTTAGGTCTAGGATTTGCCCTAATCAGGCTCCTAATTTCGCATATTTCCCATACCTCATGGCTAGATCCTGGGCTTTGTCTGGATTGGATCACGTAGTAATGTGGTACCACACTGAAACAGTAAATTAAACCTGGTTTCCATCAATATTTTAGAGGATAACGCAAGTTCGGTCTGGGATAGGTCCGGGATTTGCCCTCATCAGGGTCATATCTTCGCATTTTTCACATACTTGTTGAACAGATCCCTGGCTTTTTCTGGATTGAATCAGGTAGTAATGTGGTACCACACTGAAACAGTCCATTAAACCTGGTTTCGATCAATATTTTAGAGGATAACGCATGTTATGTCTAGGTTAGGCCTGGGATTTGCCCTCATCAGACACATACTTTCGCATTCTCCACATACTTGTTGAACGGATCCTGGGTTTTTTCTGGTTTGGATCACGTAGTAAGGCGGTACCACACAGAAACATTCAATTAAACCTGATTTCGATCAATATTTTTGAGGATAACGCATGTTAGGTCTGGGTTAGGTCTACGATTTGCCCTAATCAGGCTCATAATTTCGCATATTTCTCAAACTCCATGGCTAGATCCTGGGCTTTTCCTGGTTTGGATCACGTAGTAATGTGGTACCACACTGATACTGTCCATTAAACCTGGCTTCGATTAATTTTTTTGAGGATAACGCATGTTAGGTCTGGGGTAGGTCTGGGATTTACCCTCTTCAGGCTCATAGTTTCGCGTTTTTCACATACTTGTTGAACAGATTCTGGGTTTTTTCTGGTTTGGATCACGTAGTAATGTGGTACCACACTGAAACCGTCCATAAAACCTGGTTTCGATCAATGTTTTAGAGGATAACGCATGTTATGTCTAGCTTAGGCCTGGGATTTGCCCTAATCAGGCTCAAACTTTCGCATATTTCTCATACTTGATGGCTATATCCTGGGCTTTTTCTGGATTGGCTCACGTACTAATGTGGTACAACACTGAAACAGTCCACTAAACCTGGCTTCGATCAATATTTTAGAGGATAACGCATGTTATGTCTAGGTTAGGCCTGGGATTTGCCCTCATCAGACACATACTTTCGCATTCTCCACATACTTGTTGAACGGATCCTGGGTTTTTTCTGGTTTGGATCACGTAGTAAGGCGGTACCACACAGAAACATTCAATTAAACCTGATTTCGATCAATATTTTTGAGGATAACGCATGTTAGGTCTGGGTTAGGTCTACGATTTGCCCTAATCAGGCTCATAATTTCGCATATTTCTCAAACTCCATGGCTAGATCCTGGGCTTTTCCTGGTTTGGATCACGTAGTAATGTGGTACCCCACTGAAACATTCAATTAGACCTGGTCTTGATAAATATTTTGGAGGATAACGCATGTTAGTTCTGGGTTAGGTCTAGGATTTATCCTCATCAGGCTCATACTTTCGCGTTTTTCACATACTTGTTGAACAGATTCTGGGTTTTTTCTGGTTTGGATCACGTAGTAATGTGGTACCACACTGAAACCGTCCATAAAACCTGGTTTCGATCAATGTTTTAGAGGATAACGCATGTTATGTCTAGCTTAGGCCTGGGATTTGCCCTAATCAGGCTCAAACTTTCGCATATTTCTCATACTTGATGGCTATATCCTGGGCTTTTTCTGGATTGGCTCACGTACTAATGTGGTACAACACTGAAACAGTCCACTAAACCTGGCTTCGATCAATATTTTAGAGAATAACGCATGTTAGGTCTAGGTTAGGTCTGGGATTTGCTCTCATGAGGCTCGTACTTTCGCATATTTCTCATAGCTGATGTCCAGATTCTGGTCTTTTTCTGGTTTGGATCACGTAGTAATGTGGTTCCACACTGAAACAGTCTATTAAAACAGGTTTCGATCAATATTTTAGAGGACAACGCATGTTATGTCTGGGATAGGCCTGGGATTTGCCATCATCAGACACATACTTTCGCATTCTCCACATACTTGTTGAACAGATCCTGGGTTTTTTCTGGTTTGGATCACGTAGTAATGTGGTACTACACTGAAACAGTCCATTAAACCTGGTTTTGATCAATATTTTAGAGGATAACGCATGTTATGTCTGGGATAGGTCTGGGATTTTCCCTCATCAGACACATACTTTCGCATTTTTCACATACTTGTTGAACAGATCCTGGGTTTTTTCTGGTTTGGATCGCGAACTAATGTGGTACCACACTGAAACAGTCCATTAAACCTGGTTTTGATCAATATTTTAGAGGATAACGCATGTTATGTCTGGGATAGGTCCGGGATTTGCCCACTTCAGGGTCATAGTTTCGCGTTTTTCACATACTTGTTGAACAGATTCCGGGTTTTTTCTGGTTTGGATCACGTAGTAATGTGGTACCACACTGAAACAGTCCATTAAACCTGGTTTCGATCAATATTTTAGAGGATAACGCATGTTATGTCTAGGATAGGTCTGGGATTTGCCCTCATCAGGCTCATAGTTTCGCGTTTTTCACATACTTGTTGAACAGATCCTGGGTTTTTCTTGATTGGGTCACGTAGTAATGTGGTACCACACTGAAACAGTCCATAAAACCTGGTTTCGATCAATATTTTTGAGGGTAACGCATGTTAGGTCTAGGTTAGGCCTGGGATTTTCCCTCATCAGACACATACTTACGCATTCATCACATACTTGCTGAACGGATCCTGGGTTTTTTCTGGTTTGGATAACGTAGCAGTGTGGCACCACACTGAAACAGTCAATTAAACCTGGTTTCGATCAATATTTTAGAGGATAACGCATGTTAGGTCTGGGATAGGTCCGGGATTTGCCCTCATCAGGGTCATATTTTCGCATGTTTTACATAATTGTTGAACAGATCCCTGGCTTTTTCTGGATTCGATCAGGTAGTAATGTGGTATCACACTGAAACAGTCGATTAAACCTGGTCTAGATAAATATTTTAGAGGATGACGCATGTTAGGTCTGGGTTTGGTCTAGGATTTGCCCTAATCAGGCTCCTAATTTCGCATATTGCTCATACTTCATGGCTAGATCCTGGGCTTTTTCTGGATTGGATCACGTAGGAATGTGGTACCACACTGAAACAGTCGATTAATACAGGTTTCTGTGAATATTTTAGATGATAACGCAAGTTATGTCTGGGATAGGTATGGGATTTGCCCTCGTCAGGCTCATACTTTCGCATTCTTCACATATTAGTTGTACAGATCCTGGGTTTTTCTCTGGTTTGGATCACGTAGTAATGTGGTACCACACTGAAACAGTCGATTAAACCTGGTCTTGATAAATATTTTAGAGGATAACGCATGTTAGGTCTGGGTTAGGTCTAGGATTTGCCCTAATCAGGCTCCTAATTTCGCATATTTCTCATACTCCATGGCTAGATCCTGGGCTTTTTCTGGATTGGATCACGTAGTAATGTGGTACCACACTGAAACAGTAAATTAAACCTGGTTTCGATCAATATTTTAGAGGATAACGCATGTTATGTCTAGGTTAGGCCTGGGATTTGCTCTCATCAGACACATACCTTCGCATTCTCCACATACTTGTTGAACAGATCCTGGGTTTTTTCTGGTTTGGATCACGTAGTAATGTGGTACCACACTGAAACATTCAATTAAACCTGGGTTCGATCAATATTTTTGAGGATAACGCATGTTAGGTCTTTGTTAGGCCTGGGATTTTCCCTCATCAGACACATACTTTCGCATTCTCCACATACTTGTTGAACGGATCCTGGGTTTTTTCTGGTTTGGATCACGTAGTAAGGCGGTACCACACTCAAACATTCAATTAAACCGGATTTCGATGAATATTTTTGAGGATAACGCATGTTAGGTCTGGGTTAGGTCTACGATTTGCCCTAATCAGGCTCATAATTTCGCATATTTCTCAAACTCCATGGCTAGATCCTGGGCTTTTTCTGGATTGGATCACGTAGTAATGTGGTACCACACTGAAACAGTAAATTAAACCTGGTTTCGATCAATATTTTAGAGGATAACGCAAGTTAGGTCTGGGTAAGTCCGGGATTTGCCCTCATCAGGCTCATAGTTTCGCGTTTTTCACATACTTGTTGAACAGATTCTGGGTTTTTTCTGGTTTGGATCACGTAGTAATGTGGTACCACACTGAAACAGTCCATTAAACCTGGTTTTGATCAATATTTTAGAGGATAACGCATGTCATGTCTGGGATAGGTCTGGGATTTGCCCTCTTCAGGCTCATAGTTTCGCGTTTTTCACATACTTGTTGAACAGATTCTGGGGTTTTCTGGTTTGGATCACGTAGTAGTGTGGTACCACACTGAAACAGTCCACTAAACCTAGTTTCGATCAATATTTTAGAGGATATCGCACGTTAGGACTAGGTTAGGCCTGGGATTTGCGTACATCAGGGTCATACTTTCGCGTTTTTCACTTACTTGTTGAACAGATCCCTGGCTTATTCTGGTTTGGATCATGTACTAATGTGGCACCACACTGAAACAGTCCATTAAAACTGGTTTGGATCAATAGTTTAGAGAATAACTCATGTTAGGTCTGGGTTGGGACTAGGATTTGCCCTCAGCAGGCTCATACTTTCGCATATTTCTCATACTTGATGGCCAGATTCTGGGCTTCTTCTGGTTTGTATCAAGTAGTAATGTGGTACCACACTGAAACAGTCGATTAAAACCAGTTTCGATCAATATTTTAGAGGATAACGCAAGTTAGGGCTGGGATAGGTCTGGGATTTGCTCCCATCAGGCTCGTACTTTCGCATTTTTCGCATACTCGTTGGCCAGATCCTGGGCTTTTTCTGGTTTGGATCACCTAGTAAAGTGGTACCACACTGAAGCAGACCATTAAACCTAGTTTCAATTATTATTTTAGAGGATAACTCATGCTAGGTCTAGGTTAGGTCTGGGATTTGCCCTCATCAGACTCATACTTTCGCATACTTCACATACTTGTTGAACAGATCCTGGGTTTTTTTCTGGTTTGGATCACGTAGTTATGTGGCACCACACTGAAACAGTCGATTAAACCTGGTTTCGATCAATATTTTTGAGGATAACGCATGTTAGGTCTAGGTTAGGCCTGGGATTTTCACTCATCAGTCTCATACTTTCGCATACTTCACATACTAGTTGAACAGTTCCTGGGTTATTTCTGGTTTTGATCAGGTAGTAATATGGTACCACACTGAAACAGTCGATTAAACCTGGTTTCGATCAATATTCTAGATGTTAATGCATGTTAGGTCTGGGTTAGGTCTAGGATTTGCCGTCATCTGGCTCATACTTTCGCATATTTCTCATTGTTAAAGTACTGAGGGACTTTAACGTGGGTCCGGATGAGGAAACAGACAGGGAGAGAAAATGTTACAAGTTTTTCAATAAAGTTTTTATTACAAAAATATAAATGAACCATTTATAACATTTTAACAAAACAAAACTAGAAACTAAAAGAAAAAACTGACGACGGCTCCTATTGCGGCCTCGTCTCCTCTTTTTTAGTCTCCTTATTTCAATTTTCTACTGCGGAGGCTTTCTGAAACAAAAGAATCCGCCTAATAAATACATTTGCGGACAAGTCAACAATCGCGCGCTCGTCAGCTGTTTCTCGCGCTCCAGCGACAGTCTGGTGTGCTTGGAGGGGAGAGCTGGCTGGCTATCTAGCGCTATAGCTAGTGGACTGTATATTCTTCTCTTTCTGGTCGATGAGATTCTCTTTCTACGATCTCATCAACGCGCACACCGGGTAGACGAGCTTTTCTCCGTTCTACCGGGTTCTCTTTCCAATGCCACGGACGGGAAACCAAATGGAGGTTGTAAGGCTCCAAGAAGCTATATCCCGCGTGCACGCTCCCCGTGCGGGTGACGTTTCTACACCACCCACGCAAGAGGACGTCTTGTCCTAGTTCGGCTCCCTCGTCAGCTGCTGCTCAGGAGCGACCTGCGGTATGTACACGTGGTTGCCAAGCCGGCGATTCCTTCATCAAAGGAACGCCCGGCAGCCAGCCGTGGCTACCTCGACGGAGGCTCCTGTCCCGAGGAACTGGCCTGCGGCTCACCGGTTCAGGACTCAATCCCCTGCAATTCCAACCACCCTACGTTCACAGCCCAGTGTGGTCGACTCACAGCTGGTAGAGGGTGTAGCGATGGAAGGAAGGCTCTTCGAACCCTTTGCTCCACCGTACGCTTAAGCCCTACTTATTGTCCCCTCACGACGGTATATTGGAGCGGGTTCTCCGACGCCCGATGCACGGAGAGCACCACGAAGTGATATTCTTTCTGAGTATCTATCTTCCGGTTGCTCCTACGCCGTATAGTTCTAATCTTGGTCGGTGAAACTTTCCACCCCACCGGTCGGTGTACTCTCACTTGTACACAGAACGAGTGGTTCCAGTGGGTTTCATATGACCTCTACGAACGGTGAACTACCACTAGGTGATACCAGTATGTCGGTATCAGCCCTCCAGTAGCTCTAACCGGATAATTGGAAGAAGACTCAAGGCGATCCACCGAATCTCCAACGTCGCAGTCGCATCCACGTACTGCAACGTTCAATCACAATCCTGCGTCTACGATCGCTTCACACTCGACGTGCCTTGCGATCGCTGCAACGTCAGGCAGATTGTCCGTTTTCTGGGGAAAATCTCAAGTCGCTATGACGAGATTTTCCAATAAACTATTTGTCCGCAAACTGATTCTATTACGAGGAGAGAGATCGGCTCATCCACCTCGGAGCTCGTAGGGAAATGGGAACGCGATCGTCACAAGGTCCGCTCTCGATCGCCGACGGCTCATGAATGAACCGTGACGATCTGCAAGCAGCGACGGTCGCGGCCGGCTCCGTCGCGCAAGCGCAGAACCGGGTAGCTACGCCTCGCGTTGCTGGGCCCGGGGTGCTACGCGCCGCGTGGCCACGGCGCGGCGCTGCCGCGTTTCGTCTATCGATCTTTTTCCGATAGATCTCTTTTCTCTCTCTCTCTCAGCGCTAACAACACATTCCTAGAATTTGCTCCAAAACTCGAGAATTTCAGGGAAGCTAGCTTGAAAAAACACGTAAATAGCCGCGGTATACTAATCTGAACGATGGAAAATTTCCATGTCAGCACAACCATCTAGAATTACGCGAATTCAATATAGATACGGGCACCGCGGCCGAGTTTCTGCGTCTCGGACTCATGCGATATGTAAACACTCATACTTGTTGGCCAGATCCTTGGATTTTTCTGGATTGGATCACGTAGTAACGTGGTACCACACTGAAGCAGTTAATTAAACCTGGATACGGCCAATATTTGAGAGGATAACGCATGTTAGGTCTGGGTTAGGTCTAGTATTTGCCCTCGTCAGGCTCTTACTTTCGCATATTTCTCACACCTCATGGCTAGATCCTGGGCTTTTTCTGGATTGGATCAAGTAGTAATGTGGTACCACACTGAAGCAGACCATTGAACCTGGTTTCAATTATTCTTTTAGAGGATAACACATGTTAGGACTAGGTTAGTTCTGGGATTTGCCTTCATCAGAGTCATACTTTCGCAGTTTTAACATACATGTTGTCCTGATCGATGGTTTTTTCTGCTTTGGATAACGTAGCAAAATGGTACCACACTGAAACAGTCAACTAAAACTGGCTTCGATCAATATTCTAGAGGATAACGCAAGTTAGGTCTGGGATAGGTCTGGGATTTGCCCTCATCAGGGTCATAGTTTCGGGTTTTTCACATACTTGTAGAACAGATCCAGGGTTTTTTCTGGTTTGGATCACGTAGTAATGTGGTACCACACTGAAACAGTCCATTAAACCTGGTTTCGATCAATATTCTAGAGAATAACGCCTGTTAGGTCTGGGATAGCTCTGGGATTTGCCCTCACCAGGCTCATAGTTTCGCGTTTTTCACATACTTGTAGAACAGATCCTGGGTTTTTTGTGGTTTGGATCACGTAGTAATGTGGTACCACACTGAAACAGTCCATTAAACCTGGTTTCCATCAATATTTTAGAGGACATCGCAAGTTAGGTCTGGGATAGGTCTGGGATTTGCCCCCATCAGGGTCATGCTTTCGCATTTTTAACATACTTCTTGAACAGATCCTGGGTTATTCTGGTTTGGATCACGTAGTAATGTGGTACCACACTGAAACAGTCCATTAAACCTGGTTTCGATGAATATTTTAGAGGATAACGCATGTTAGGTCTAGGTTAGGCCTGGGATTTGCCCTCATCAGACACATACTTTCGCATTCTTCACATACATGTAGAACGGATCCTGGGTTTTTTCTGGTTTGGATCACGTAGTAATGTGGTACCACACTGAAAAGGTCCATTAAACCTGGTTTCGATGAATATTTTAGAGAATAACTCATGTTAGGTCTAGGTGAGGCCTGGGATTTGCTCTCATCAGGCTCGTACTTTCGCATATTTCTCATACCTGACGGCCAGATTCTGGCCTTTTTCTGGTTTGGATCCCGTAGTAATGTGGTACCACACTGAAACAGTCCATTAAACCTGGTTTCGATGAATATTTTAGAGGATAACGCATGTTATGTCTAGGTTAGGCATGGGATTTGCCCTCATCACACACATACTTTCGCATTCTTCACATACATGTAGAACGGATCCTGGGTTTTTTCTGGTTTGGATCACGTAGTAATGTGGTACCACACTGAAAAAGTCCATTAAACCTGGTCTTGATAAATATTTTAGAGGATAACGCATTTTAGGTCTGGGATAGGTCTGAGATTTGCCCTCATCAGGCTCATAGTTTCGCGTTTTTCACATACTTGTTGAACAGATCCTGGGTTATTCTGGTTTGGATCACGTAGTAATGTGGTACCACACTGAAACAGTCCATTAAACCTAGTTTCGATCAATATTTTAGAGGATAACGCATGTTAGGTCTAGATAAGGCCTGGGATTTGCCCTCATCAGGGTCATACTTTCGCATATCTCTTATACTTGATGGCCAGATCCTGGGCTTTTTCTGGTTTGGATCATGTACTAATGTGGTACCACACTGAAACAGTCCATTAAACTTGGTTTGGATCATTATTTTAGAGAATAACTCATGTTAGGTCTGGGTTAGGTCCAGGATTTGCCCCCAGCAGGCACATACTTTCGCATATTTCTCATACTTGACGGCAAGATCCTGGGCTTTTTCTGGATTGGATCACGCAGTAATGTGGTACCACACTGAAACAGTCCATTAAACCTGGTTTCGATCAATATTCTAGAGAATAACGCATGTTAGGTCTTGGTTAGGTCTGGGATTTGCTCTCATCAGGCACGTACTTTCGCATATTTCTCGTATTTGATGGCCAGATCCTGGGTTTTTTCTGGTCTGGATCACGTAGCAATGTGGTACCACACTGAAACATTCAATTAAATCTGGTCTTGATAAATATTTTAGAGGATAACGCATGTTAGGTCTGGGTTAGGTCTAGGATTTGCCCTCATCTGGCTCATACCTTCGCATTTTTCTCATACTTGATGGCCAGATTCTGGGTTTTTTCTGGTTTGGATCACGTAGTAATGTGGTACCACACTGAAACACGTAATTAAAGCTAGATACGACCAATATTTTAGAGGATACACCATGTTAGGTCTAGGTTAGGTCCGGGGATTTGCTCTCATCAGGCTCATACTTTCGCATATTTCTCATACTTGTTGGCGTGATCCTGGGCTTTTTCTGGTTCGGATCATGTAGTAATGTGGTACCACACTGAAACAGTCGACTAAACCTGGTCTCGACCAATATTTTAGAGGATAACGCAAGTTGGGTATGGGATAGGTCTGAGATTTGCCCTTATCTGGCTCATACTTTCGCATTCTTCACATACTTGTTGAACAGATCCTGGGTTTTTTCTGGTTTGGATCACGTAGTAATGTGGTACCACACTGAAACACTTAATTAAAGCTAGATACGACCAATATTTTAGAGGATACACCATGTTAGGTCTAGGTTAGGTCTGGGGATTTACTCTCATCAGACCCATACTTTCGCATCCTTCGCATACTTGTTGAACAGATCCTGGGTTATTTCTGGTTTGGATCACGTAGTAAAGTGGTACCACACTGAAACAGTCGAGTAATCCTGGTCTCGAACAATATTTTAGAGGATAACTCATGCTAGGTCTAGGTTAGGTCTGGGATTTGCCCTCATCAGACCCATACTTTCGCATTCATCACATACTTGTTGAACAGCTCCTGGGTTATTTCTGGTTTGGATCAGGTGGTAATGTGGTACCACACTGAAACAGTCGATTAAATCTGGTCACGATCAACATTTTAGAGGATACACCATGTTAGGTCTAGGTTAGGTCTGGGGATTTGCTCTCATCAGGCTCATACTTTCGCATATTTCTCACACTTGTTGGCGTGATCCTGGGCTTTTTCTGGTTCGGATCACATAGTAATGTGGTACCACACTGAAACAGTCGACTAAACCTGGTCTTGACCAATATTTTAGAGGATAACGCAAGTTGGGTCTGGGATAGGTCTGAGATTTGCCCTCATCTGGCTCATACTTTCGCATTCTTCACATACTTGTTGAACAGATCCTTGGTTTTTTCTGGTTTGGATCACGTAGTAATGTGGTACCACACTGAAACACTAAATTAAAGCTAGATGCGACCAATATTTTAGAGGATACACCATGTTAGGTCTAGGTTAGGTCTGGGGATTTGCTCTCATCAGACCCATACTTTCGCATTCATCACATACTTGATGAACAGGTCCTGGGTTATTTCTGGTTTGGATCACGTAGTAAAGTGGTACCACACTGAAACAGTCGCTTAATCCTGGTCTTGAACAATGTTTTAGAGGATAACTCATGCTAGGTCTAGGTTAGGCCTGGGATTTGCCCCCATCAGACCCATACTTTCGCATTCATCACATACTTGTTCAACAGATCCTGGGTTATTTCTGGTTTGGATTAGGTAGTAATGCGGTACCACACTGAAACAGTCGATTAATCCTGGTGTCGATCAATATTTTAGAGGATAACGCATGTTAGGTCTGGGATAGGTCTGGGATCTGCACTCGTCAGACTCATACCTTCGCATATTTCACATACTTGTTGAACAGATCCTGGGTTATTTCTGGTTTGGATCAGGTAGTAATGTGGTACCACACTGAAACAGTAGATAAAACCTGGTCACGATCAACATTTTAGAGGATACACCATGTTAGGTCTAGGTTAGGTCTGGGGATTTGCTCTCATCAGGCTCATACTTTCGCATATTTCTCACACTTGTTGGCGTGATCCTGGGCTTTTTCTGGTTCGGATCACGTAGTAATGTGGTACCACACTGAAACAGTCGACTAAACCTGGTCTCGACCAATATTTTAGAGGATAACGCAAGTTGGGTCTGGGATAGGTCTGGGGATTTGCTCTCATCAGACCCATACTTTCGCATTCATCACATACTTGTTGAACAGGTCCTGGGTTATTTCTGGTTTGGATCACGTAGTAAAGTGGTACCACTCTGAAACAGTCGCTTAAACCTGGTCTTGAACAATGTTTTAGAGGATAACTCATGCTAGGTCTAGGTTAGGCCTGGGATTTGCCCTCATCAGACCCATACTTTCGCATTCATCACATACTTGTTGAACAGGTCCTGGGTTATTTCTGGTTTGGATCACGTAGTAAAGTGGTACCACACTGAAACAGTCGCTTAATCCTGGTCTTGAACAATGTTTTAGAGGATAACTCATGCTAGGTCTAGGTTAGGCCTGGAATTTGCCCTCATCAGACCCACACTTTCGCATTCATCACATACTTGTTCAACAAATCCTGGGTTATTTCTGGTTTGGATCAGGTTGTAATGTGGTACCACACTGAAAGAGTCGATTAATCCTGGTCTCGATCAATATTTTAGAGGATAACGCATGTTAGGTCTGGGATAGGTCTGCGATCTGCACTCGTCAGACTCATACCTTCGCATATTACACATACTTGTTGAACAGATCCTGGGTTTTTTCTGGATTGGATCACGTAGTAATGTGGTCCCACACTGAAATACTTAGTTAAAGCTAGATAAGACCAATATTTTAGAGGATACACCATGTTAGGTCTAGGTTAGGTCTGGGGATTTGCTCTCATCAGGCTCGTACATTCGCATATTTCTCATACTTGTTAGCCAGATCCTAGGCTCTTTCTGGTTTGGATTACGTAGTAAAGTGGTACCGCACTGAAACAGTCGATTAATCCTGGTCTCGAACAATATGTTAGAGGATAACTCATGCTAGGTCTAGGTTAGGCCTGGAATTTGCCCTGATCAGACCCATACTTTCGCATTTATCACATACTTGTTGAACAGATCCTGGGTTATTTCTGGTTTGGATCAGGTAGTATTGTGGTACCACACAGAAACAGTCGATTAAACCTGGTTTCGATCAATATTTTAGATGATAACGCATGCTAGGTCTGGGTTAGGTCTAGGATTTGCCATCATCTGTCTCATACTTTCGCATTCTTCACAAACTTGTTGAACAGATCCAGGGTTTTTTCTGGTTTGGATCACGTAGTAATGTGGTACCACACTGAAACAGTCTATTAAACCTGGTTTCGATCAATATTTTAGATGATAACGCAGGTTAGGTCTAGGTTTGCCCTGGGATTTGCCCTCATCTGTCTCATACTTTCGCATTCTTCACATACTTGTTGAACAGATCCTGGGTTTTTTCTGGTTTCGATCACGTAGTAATGTGGTACCACACTGAAAGAGTCAATTAAACCTGGTTTCGATCAATATTTTAGAGGATAACGCATGTTAGGTCTAGGATAGGCCTGGGATTTGCCCTCATCAGACTCATACTTTCGCATATCTCTCATACTTGTTGGGCAGATCCTTGGATTTTACTGGATTGGATAACGTAGTAATGTGGTACCAGTCTGAAACAGCCGATTGAACTTGGTTTCGATCAATATTTTTGATGATAACGCATGTTAGCTCTGGGTTAGGTCTAGGATTTGCCCTCATCAGACCCATGTTTTCGCATTCTTCACATACTTGTTCAACAGATGCTGGGTTATTTCTGGTTTGGATCACGTGGTAATGTGGTACCACACTGAAACCGTCCATGAAACCTGGTTTCGATCAATATTTTAGAGGATAACGCATGTTAGGTCTAGGTTAGGCCTGGGATTTGCCCTCATCAGACACAAACTTTCGCATTTTTCACATACTTGTTGAACAGAATCCTGGCTTTTTCTGGTTTGGATCACGTAGTAAAGTGGTACCACACTGAAACAGCGGATTAATCCCGGTCTCGATCAATATTTTATAGGATAACGGAAGTTAGGTCTGGGATAGGTGTGATTTCTGCCCTCATCAGGCTCATACCTTCGCATTTCTCACATACTTGTTGGCCAGATCCTGGGCTTTCACTTGTCTGGATCTCGTAGTAATGTGGTACCACACTGAAACAGTCCATTAAACCAGGTTTCGATCACTAGTTTAGAGGATAACTCAGGCTCGCTCTAGGTTAGGCCTGGGATTTGCCCCCATCAGGCCCATACCTTCGCGTTCTTCATATACTTGTTTAACATATCCTGGGTTATTTCTGGTTTGGATCATGTAGTAATGTGGTGCCACACTGAAACAGTCAATTATACCTGGTCTCGATCAATATTTTAGAGGATAACGCATGTTAGGTCTGGGATAGGTCCAGGATTTGCCCGCATCAGGCTCATACTTTCGCATATTTCTCATACTTGTTGGCCAGATCCTGGGCTTTTTCTGGTTTGGATCACGAAGTAAAGTGGTACCACATTGAAACAGTCGATTAATCCTGCCCTCGATCAATATTTTAGAGGATAACGCAAGTTAGGTCTGGGATAGGTGTTGGATCTGCCCTCATCAGGCTCACACCTTCGCATTTCTCACATACTTGTTCAACAGATCCTGGGCTATTTCTGGTCTGGATCACGTAGTAAAGTGGTACCACACTGAAACAGACGATTAATCCTGGTCTCGAACAATATTTTAGAGGATAACGCATGTTACGTCTGGGATAGGTCCAGGATTTGCCCGCATCAGGCTCATGCTTTCGCATATTTCTCATACTTGTTGGGCAGAGCCTCGGATTTTACTGGATTGGATCACGTAGTAATGTAGTACCACTCTGAAACAGCCGATTAAAACTGGTTTCGATCAAAATTTTTGATGATAACACATGTTAGGTCTGGGTTAGGTCTAGGATTTGCCTTCATCAGACCCATACTTTCGCATTCTTCAGATACTTGTTGAACAGATCCTGGGTTATTTCAGGTTTGGATCACGTAGTAATGTGGTACCACACTGAAACAGTCGATTAATCCTGGTCTCGAATAATATTTTAGAGGATATCGCATGTTAGGTCTAGGTTAGGCCTGGGATTTTCCCTCATCAGACTCAAACTTTCGCATATTTCTCATACTTGTTGGGCAGATCCTTGGATTTTTCTGGATTGGATCACGTATTAATGTGGTACCACACTGATACAGTCCATGAAACCTGGTTTCGATCAATATTTTAGAGGATAACGCATGTTAGGTCTAGGTTAGGCCTGGGATTTGCCCTCATCAGACTCAAACTTTCGCATATTTCTCATGCTTGATGAACAGATCCTGGGTTTTTTCTGGTTTGGATCACGTAGTAAAGTGGTACCACACTGAAACAGTCAATTAAACCTGGTTTCGATCAATATTTTAGAGGATAACGCATGTTAGGTCTAGGTTTGGCCTGGGATTTGCCCTCATCAGACTCATACTTTCGCATATCTCTCATTCTTGTTGGGCAGATCCTTGGATTTTGCTGGATTGGATAACGTAGTATTGTGGTACCAGTCTGAGACAGTCGATTAAACCTGGTTTCGATCAATATTTTTGATGATAACGCATGTTAGCTCTGGGTTAGGTCTAGGATTTGCCCTCATCAGACCCATGTTTTCGCATTCTTCACATACATGTTCAACAGATTCTGGGTTATTTCTGGTTTGGATCACGTAGTAAAGTGGTACCACATTGAAACAGTCGATTACTCCTAGTCTCGATCAATATCTTAGAGGATAACGCATGTTAGGTCTGGGATAGGTCTGGGATCTGCCCTCGTCAGACTCATACTTTCGCATTCTTCACATACTTGTTCAACATATCCTGGGTTATTTCTGGTTTGGATCACGTAGTAAAGTGGTACCACACTGAAACAGACGATTAATCCTGGTCTCGAACAATATTTTAGAGGATGACGCATGTTACGTCTGTGATAGGTCCAGGATTTGCCCGCATCAGGCTCATGCTTTCGCATATTTCTCATACTTGTTGGGCAGATCCTTGGATTTTACTGGCTTGGATCACGTAGTAATGTAGTACCACTCTGAAGCAGCCGATTAAAACTGGTTTCGATCACTATTTTTGATGATAACGCATCTTAGGTCTGGGTTAGGTCTAGGATTTGCCTTCATCAGACCCATACTTTCGCATTCTTCAGATACTTGTTGAACAGATCCTGGGTTATTTCTGGTTTAGGTCCAGGATTTGCCCGCATCAGGCTCATACTTTCGCATATTTCTCATACATGTTGGTCAGATCCGGGGCTTTTTCTGGTTTGGAACAGGAAGTAAAGTGGTACCACATTGAAACAGTCGCTTAATCCTGACCTCGATCAGTATTTTAGTGGATAACGCAAGTTAGGTCTGGGATAGCTGTTGGATCTGCCCTCATCAGGCTCACACCTTCGCATTTCTCACATACTCGTTGGCCAGATCCTGGGCATTCAGTGGTCTGGATCAGGTAGTAATGTGGTACAATCAATATCTTTGAGGGTAACGCATGTTAGGTCTGGGTTAGGTCTAGGATTTGCCCTCATCTGTCTCATACTTTCGCATTCTTCACATACTTGTTGAACAGATCCTGGGTTTTTTCTGGCTTGAATCACGTGGTAATGTGGTACCACACTGAAACCGTCCATGAAACCCGGTTTCGATCAATATTTTAGACGATATCGCATGTTAGGTCTGGGATAGGTCTGGGATTTGCCCTCATCAGGCTCATACTTTCGCATTTTTCACATACTTGTTGTACAGATCCTGGGTTTTTTCTGGTTTGGATCACGTAGTAAAGTGGTACCACACTGAAACAGCCGATTAATCCTGGTCTCGCACAATATTTTAGAGGATAACGCATGTTAGGTCTAGGTTAGGCCTGGGATTCGCCCTCATCAGGCTCATACTTTCGCATTTTTCACATACTTGTTGTACAGATCCTGGGTTTTTTCTGGTTTGGATCAGGTGGTAATGTGGTACCGCACTCAAACAGTCGATTAAACCTGGTTTCGATCAATATTTTAGATGATAACGCATGTTAGGTCTGGGTTAGGTCTAGGATTTGCCCTCATCAGACCTATACTTTCGCATTCTTCACATACTTGTTGAACAGGTCCTGGGTTATTTCTGGTTTAGATCACGTAGTAAAGTGGTACCACACTGAAACAGTCGATAAATCCTGGTCTCGAACAATATTTTAGAGGATAACGTATGTTAGGTCTAGGTTTGGCCTGGGATTTGCCCTCATCAGACTCAACTTTCGCATATTTCTCACACTTGTTGACCAGATCCTTGGATTTTTCTGGATTGGATCACGTAGTAATTTGGTACCACACTGAACCAGTCCATGAAACCTAGTCTCGGTCAATATTTTTGAGGGTAACGCATGTTAAGTCTGGGTTAGGTCTAGGATTTGCCCTCATCTGGCTCATTCTTTCGCATTTTTCGCATACACGTTGGCCAGATCCTGGGCTTCTTCTGGTTTGGATCACGTAGTAATCTGGTACCACACTGAAACAGTCGATTAAACCTGGTTTCGATCAATATTTTAGACGAAATCGCATGTTAGGTCTGGGATAGGTCTGGGATTTGCCCACATCAGGGTCATACATTCGCATTTTTCACATACTTGTTGTACAGATCCTGGGTTTTTTCTGGCTTGAATCACGTGGTAATGTGGTACCACACTGATACAGTCCATGAAACCTGGTTTCGATCAATATTTTAGAGGATAACGCATGTTAGGTCTAGGTTAGGCTTGGGATTTGCCCTCACCAGACTCAAACTTTCGCATATTTCTCATACTTGTTGCGCAGATCCTTGGATTTTTCTGGATTGGATCACGTAGTAATGTGGTACCACACTGAAACAGTCGATTAAACCTGGTTTCGATCTATATTTTAGATGATAACGCATGTTAGGTCCGGGTTAGGTCTAGTATTTGCCCTCATCAGACTCATACATTCGCATTTTTCACATACTTGTTGTACAGATCCTGGGTTTTTTCTGGCTTGAATCACGTGGTAATGTGGTACCACACTGAAACCGTCCATGAAACCCGCTTTCGATCAACATTTTAGAGGATAACGCATGTTAGGTCTAGGTTAGGCCTGGGATTTGCCCTCTTCAGACTCAAACTTTCGCATATTGCTCATACTTGTTGAACAGATCCTGGGTTTTTTCTGGTTTGGATCACGTAGTAATGTGATATCACTCTGAAACAGTCGATTAAACCTGGTTTCGATCAATATTTTAGATGATAACGCATGTTAGGTCTGGGTTGAGTCTAGTATTTGCCGTCATCAGATTCATACTTTCGCATATTTCACATACTTGTTGTACAGATCCTGTGCTTTTTCTGGCTTGAATCACGTGGTAATGTGGTACCACACTGAAACAGCCGATTAATCCTGGTCTCGAACAATATTTTAGAGGATAACGCATGTTAGGTCTAGGTTAGGCCTGGGATTTGCCCTCATCAGGCTCATACTTTCGCATTTTTCACATACTTGTTGTACAGATCCTGGGTTTTTTCTGGCTTGAATCACGTGGTAATGTGGTACCACACTGAAACAGTCAATTATACCTGGTTTCGATCAATATTTTAGATGATGACGCATGTTAGGTCTGGTTTAGGTCTAGTATTTGCCCTCATCAGACTCATACTTTCGCATATTACTCATACTTGTTGGCCAGATCCTTGGATTTTTCTGGATTCAATCACGTAGTAATGTGGTACCACACTGATACAGTCCACGAAACCTATTCTCGGTCAATATTTTTGAGGGTAACGCATGTTTGGTCTGGGTTAGGTCTAGGATTTGCCCTCATCTGGCTCATTCTTTCGCATTTTTCGCATACTCGTTGGCCAGATCCTGGGCTATTACTGGTTTGGACCACGTAGTAATGTGGTACCACACTGAAACAGTCGATTAAACCTGGTTTCGATTAATATTTTAGACGACATCGCATGTTACGTCTGGGATCGGTCTGGGATTTGCCCTCATCACGGTCACACTTTCGCATTTTTCGCATACTCGTTGGCCAGATCCTGGGCTTTTTTTGGTTTGGATCACGCAGTAAAGTGGTACCGCACTGAAACTGTCGATTAATCCTGGTCTCGAACAATATTTTAGAGGATAACGCAAGTTAGGTCTGGGATAGGTGTGGGATCTGCCCACATCAGGCTCATACCTTCGCATTTCTCACATACTCGTTGGCCAGATCCTGGGCTTTCACTGGTCTGGATCACGTAGTAATGTGGTACCACACTGAAACAGTCCATTAAACCTGGTTTCGATCAGTATTTTAGAGGATAACGCAAGTTAGGTACGGGATAGGTGTGGGTTCTGGCCTCATCAGGCTCATCCCTTCGCATTTCTCACATACTTGTTGACCAGTTCCTGGCCTTTTTCAGGTTTGGATCACGTAGCAATGTGGTACCACACTGAAACAGTCGATTAAACCTGGTTTCGATCAATATTTTAGACGACATCGCATGTTAGGTCTGGGATAGGCCTGGGATTTGCCCTCATCAGACTCATACTTTCGCATACTTCACATACTTGTTGAACAGATCCTGGCCTTTTTCTGGTTTGGATCACGTAGCAATGTGGTACCACACTGAAACAGTCGATTATACCTGGTTTCGATCAATATTTTAGACGACATCGCATGTTAGGTCTGGGATAGGCCTGGGATTTGCCCTCATCAGACTCATACTTTCGCATACTTCACATACTTGTTGAACAGATCCTGGGCTTTCACTGGTCTGGATCACGTAGTAATGTGGTACCACACTGAATCAGTCGATTAAACCTGGTTTTGATAAATATTTTTGAGGGTAACGCATGTTAGGTATGGCTTAGGTCTAGGATTTGCCCTCATCTGGCTCATACTTTCGCATTCTTCACATACTTGTTGTACAGATCCTGGGTTTTCTCTGGCTTGAATCACGTGGTAATGTAGCACCACACTGAAACCGTCCATGAAACCTGGTTTCGATCAATATTTTAGAGGATAACGCATGTTATGTCTAGGTTAGGCCTGGGATTTGCCCTCATCACACTCATACTTTCGCATACTTCACATACTAGTTGAACAGTTCCTGGGTTATTTCTGGTTTGGATCAGGTAGTAATGTGGTACCACACTGAAACAGTCGATTAAACCTGGTTTCGATCAATATTTTAGATGATAATACATGTTAGGTCTGGGTTAGGTCTTGGATTTGCCCTCATCTGGCTCATATTTTCGCATATTTCTCATACTTGTTGGCCAGATCCTGGGCTTTTTCTGGATTGGATCACGTAGTTATGTGGTACCACACTGAAACAGTCGATTAATCCTGGTCTCGATCAATATTTTATTGGATAACGCAAGTTAGGTCTGGGATTTGTCTGGGATCTGCACTCGTCAGACTCATACTTTCGCATACTTCACATACTTGTTGAACAGATCCTGGGTTTTTTTCTGGTTTGGATCACGTAGTAATGTGGTACCACACCGAAACATTCAATTAAACCTGGTCTTGATAAATATTTTAGAGGATAACGCATGTTAGGTCTGGGTTAGGTCTAGGATTTGCCCTCATCAGGGTCATACTTTCGTGTTTCTCACATACTTGTTGAACAGATCCTGGGCTATTTCTGGATTGAATCACGTAGTTATGTGGTACCACACTGAAACAGTCGATTAATCCTGGTCTCGATCAATATTTTATTGGATAACGCAAGTTAGGTCTGGGATTTGTCTGGGATCTGCCCTCGTCAGACTCATACTTTCGCATACTTCACATACTTGTTGCACAGATCCTGGGTTTTTTTCTGGTTTGGATCACGTAGTAATGTGGTACCGCACTGAAACATTCAATTAAACCTGGTCTTGATAAATATTTTATAGGATAACGCATGTTAGGTCTGGGTAAGGTCTAGGATTTGCCCTCATCAGGCTCGTACTTTCGCGCTTTTCACACACTTGTTGAACAGATCCTGGGTTTTTTTCTGGTTTGGATCACGTAGTAATGTGGTACCACACTGAAACAGTCGATTGAACCTGCTTTCGATGAATATTTTATAGGATAACGCAAGTTAGGTCTGGGATAGGTGTGGGATCTGCCCTCATCAGGCTCATACCTTCGCATTTCTCACATACTTGTTGGCCAGATCCTGGGCTTTCACTGGTCTGGATCACGTAGTAATGTGGTACCACACTGAAACAGTCCATAAAACCTGGTTTCGATCAATATTCTAGAGAATAACGCATGTTAGGTCTTGGTTAGGTCTCGGATATGCTCCCATCACGCTCGTACTTTCGCATATTTCTCATACTGGATAGCCAGATTCTGAGCTTTTTCTGGTTCGCATCACGTAGTAATGTAGTACCACACTGAAACAGTCAATTAAACCTAGTTTCCACCAATATTTTACAGGACAACGCAAGTTAGGTCTGGGATAGGCCTGGGATTTGCCCTCATCAGGCTCGTACTTTCGCGTTTTTCACACACTTGTTGAACAGATCCTGGGGGTTTTTCTGGTTTGGATCACGTAGTAATGTGTTACCACACTGAAACAGTCGATTAAACCTGGTTTCGATCAATCTTTTTGAGGATAACGCATGTTAGGACTGGGATAGGTCTGGGATTTGCCCTCATCAGACACATACTTTCGCATTCTTCACATACTTGTTGAACGGATCCTGGGTTTTTTCTGGTTTGGATCACGTAGTAATGTGGTACCACACTGAAACATTCAAATAAACCTGGTCTTGATCAATATTTTAGAGGATAACGCATGTTAGGTCTGGGTAAGGTGTAGGATTCGCCCTCATCAGGGTCATACTTTCGTATTTTTCACATACTTGTTGAACAGATCCTGGGCTTTTCCGGTTTGGATCACGCAGTAATGTGGTACCACACTGAAACAGTCCACTAAACCTGGTTTCGATCAATATTTTAGAGGATACCGCATGTTATGTCTAGGTTAGGCCTGGGATTTGCCCTCATCACACTCATACTTTCGCATACTTCACATACTTGCTGAACAGATCCTGGGTTTTTTTCTGGTTTGGATCACGTAGTAATGTTGTACCACACTGAAACAGTCGATTAAACCTGGTTTCGATCAATATTTTTGAGGGTAACGCACGTTAGGTCTGGGATAGGTCTGTGATTTGCCCTCATCAGACTCATACTTTCGCATACTTCACATACTTGATGAACAGATCCCGGCCTTTTTCTGGTTTGGATCACGTAGCAATGTGGTACCACACTGAAACAGTCGATTAAACCTGGTTTCGATCAATATTTTAGACGATATCGCTTGTTAGGTCTGGGATAGGTCTGGGATTTGCCCTCATCAGGGTCATACCTTCGCATTTCTCACATACTTGTTGGCCAGATCCTGGGCTTTCACTGGTCTGGATCACGTAGTAATGTGGTACCACACTGAAACAGTCCATTAAACCTGGTTTCGATCAATATTCTAGAGAATAACGCATGTTAGGTCTTGGTTAGGTCTCGGATATGCTCTCATCACGCTCGTACTTTCGCATATTTCTCATACTGGATGGCCAGATTCTGGGCTTTTTCTGGTTTGAATCACGTAGTAATGTAGTACCACACTGAAACAGTCAATTAAACCTAGTTTCCACCAATATTTTACAGGACAACGCAAGTTAGGTCTGGGATAGGTCTGGGATTTGCCCTCATCAGGCTCGTACTTTCGCGTTTTTCACACACTTGTTGAACAGATCCTGGATTTTTTTCTGGTTTGGATCCCGTAGTAATGTGGTACCACACTGAAACAGTCGATTAAACCTGGTTTCGATCAATATTTTTGAGGATAACGCATGCTAGGTCTGGGATAGGTCTGGGATTTGCCCTCATCAGGCTCATAGTTTCGCGTTTTTCACATACTTGTTGAACAGATCCTGGGCTTTTGCTGGTTTGGATCACGTAGTAATGTGGTACCACACTGAAACAGTCCATTAAACCTGGTTTCGATCTATATTTTAGAGAATAAAGCATGTTAGGTCAGAGTTAGGTCTGGGGTTTGCTCTCATCAGGCTCGTACTTTCGCATATTTATCATACTTGAAGGTCTGATTCGGGGTTTTTTCGGGTTTCGATCACGTAGTAATGTGGTACCACACTGAAACATTCAATTAAATCTGGTCTTGATAAATATTTTAGAGGATAAAGCATGTTAGGTCTGGGTTAGGTCTAGGATTTGCTCTCGGCAGGCTCATACTCTCGCATATTTCTTATACTTGATGGCCAGATCCTGGCCTTTTTCTGGTTTGGATCACGTAGCAATGTGGTACCACACTGAAACAGTCGATTAAACCTGGTTTCGATCAATATTTTAGACGATATCGCATGTTAGGTCTGGGATAGGTCTGGGATTTGCCCTCATCAGGGTCATACTTTCGCATTTTTCCCATACTTGTTGAACAGAACCCTGGGTTTTTCTGGTTTGGATCACGTAGTAAAGTGGTACCACACTGAAACAGTCGATTAATCACGGTCTCGATGAATATTTTATAGGATAACGCAAGTTAGGTCTGGGATAGTTGTGGGATCTGCCCTCATCAGGCTCATACCTTCGCATTTCTCACATACTTGTTGGCCAGATCCTGGGCTTTCACTGGTATGGATCACGTAGTAATGTGGTACCACACTGAAACAGTCCATTAAACCTGGTTTCGATCAATATTCTAGAGAATAACGCATGTTAGGTCTTGGTTAGGTCTCGGATATGCTCTCATCACGCTCGTACTTTCGCATATTTCTCATACTGGATGGCCAGATTCTGGGCTTTTTCTGGTTTGAATCACGTAGAAATGTAGTACCACACTGAAACAGTCAATTAAACCTAGTTTCCACCAATATTTTACAGGACAACGCAAGTTAGGTCTGGGATAGGTCTGGGATTTGCCCTCATCAGGCTCGTACTTTCGCGTTTTTCACACACTTGTTGAACAGATCCTGGGTTTTTTTCCGGTTTGGATCACGCAGTAATGTGGTACCACACTGAAACAGTCCACTAAACCTGGTTTCGATCAATATTTTAGAGGATACCGCATGTTATGTCTAGGTTAGGCCTGGGATTTGCCCTCATCAGACTCATACTTTCGCATACTTCACATACTTGTTGAACAGATCCTGGGTTTTTTTCTGGTTTGGATCACGTAGTAATGTTGTACCACACTGAAGCATTCAATTAAACCTGGTCTTGATAAATATTTTAGAGGATAACGCATGTTAGGTCTGGGTAAGGTCTAGGATTTGCTCTCATGAGGCTCATACTTTCGCATATTTCTAATACTTCATGGCTAGATCCTGGGCTGTTTCTGGATTGGATCACGTTGTAATGTGGTACCACACTGAAACAGTCTATTAAACCTGGTTTCGATCAATATCTTTGAGGATAACGCATGTTAGGTCTAGGTTAGGCCTGGGAGTTTCACTCATCAGTCTCATACTTTCGCATACTTCACATACTAGTTGAACAGTTCCTGGGTTATTTCTGGTTTGGATCAGGTAGTAATGTGGTACCACACTGAAACAGTCGATTAAACCTGGTTTCGATCAATATTTTAGATGATAATACATGTTAGGTCTGGGTTAGGTCTTGGATTTGCCCTCATCTGGCTCATATTTTCGCATATTTCTCATACTTGTTGGCCAGATCCTGGGCTTTTTCTGGATTGGATCACGTAGTTATGTGGTACCACACTGAAACAGTCGATTAATCCTGGTCTCGATCAATATTTTATTGGATAACGCAAGTTAGGTCTGGGATTTGTCTGGGATCTGCCCTCGTCAGACTCATACTTTCGCATACTTCACATACTTGTTGAACAGATCCTGGGTTTTTTTCTGGTTTGGATCACGTAGTAATGTGGTACCACACCGAAACATTCAATTAAACCTGGTCTTGATAAATATTTTAGAGGATAACGCATGTTAGGTCTGGGTTAGGTCTAGGATTTGCCCTCATCAGGGTCATACTTTCGTGTTTCTCACATACTTGTTGAACAGATCCTGGGCTATTTCTGGATTGAATCACGTAGTAATGTGGTACCACACTGAAACAGTCAATGAAACCTGGTTTCGATTAATATTTTAGACGATATCGCATGTTACGTCTGGGATCGGTCTGGGATTTGCCCTCATCAGGGTCATACTTTCGCATTTTTCACATACTCGTTGGCCAGATCCTGGGCTTTCACTGGTCTGGATCACGTAATAATGTGGTACCACACTGAAACAGTCGATTAAACCTGGTTTCGATCAATATTTATGAGGGTAACGCATGTTAGGTCTGGGTTAGGTCTAGGATTTGCCCTCATCTGGCTCATTCTTTCGCATTTTGCGCATACTCGTTGGCCAGATCCTGGGCTTTTTCTGGTTTGGATCACGTAGTAATGTGGTACCACACTGAAACAGTCGATTAAACGAGGTTTCGATCAATATTTTAGACGATATCGCATGTTAGGTCTGGGATAGGTGTGGGATCTGCCCTCATCAGGCTCATACCTTCGCATTTCTCACATACTCGTTGGCCAGATCCTGGGCTTTCACTGGTCTGGATCACGTAGTAATGTGGTACCACACTGAAACAGTTGATTAAACCTGGTTTCGATCAATATTTATGAGGGTAACGCATGTTAGGTCTGGGTTAGGTCTAGGATTTGCCCTCATCTGGCTCATTCTTTCGCATTTTGCGCATACTCGTTGGCCAGATCCTGGGCTTTTTCTGGTTTGGATCACGTAGTAATGTGGTACCACACTGAAACAGTCGATTAAACCAGGTTTCGATCAATATTTTAGACGATATCGCATGTTAGGTCTGGGATAGGTGTGGGATCTGCCCTCATCAGGCTCATACCTTCGCATTTCTCACATACTCGTTGGCCAGATCCTGGGCTTTCACTGGTCTGGATCACGTAGTAATGTGGTACCACACTGAAACAGTTGATTAAACCTGGATACGACCAATATTTTAGAGGATACACCATGTTTGGTCTAGGTTAGGCCTGGGATTTGCCCTCGTGATTCTCATACTTTCGCATATTTCTCATACTTGTTGGCCAGATCCTGGGCTTTTTCTGGTTTGGATCACGTAGTAATGTGGTACCACACTGATACAGTCCATGAAACCTGGTTTCGATCAATATTTTAGAGGATAACGCATGTTAGGTCTTGGTTAGGTCTCGGATATGCTCTCATCACGCTCGTACTTTCGCATACTTCACATACTTGTTGGCCAGATCCTGGGCTATCACTGGTCTGGATCACGTAGTAATGTGGTACCACACTGAAACAGTCCATTAAACCTGGTTTCGATTAATATTTTAGAGGATAACTCATGCTAGGTCTGGGATAGGTCTGGGATTTGCCCTCATCAGGCTCATAGTTTCGCGTTTTTCACATACTTGTTGAACAGATCCTGGGCTTTTTCTGGTTTGGATCACGTAGTAATGTGGTACCACACTGAAACAGTCCATTAAACCTGGTTTCGATCAATATTCTAGAGAATAACGCAAGTTAGGTCTTGGTTAGGTCTCGGATATGCTCTCATCACGCTCGTACTTTCGCATATTTCTCATACTGGATAGCCAGATTCTGGGCTTTTTCTGGTTTGAATCACGTAGTAATGTAGTACCACACTGAAACAGTCAATTAAACCTAGTTTCCACCAATATTTTACAGGACAACGCAAGTTAGGTCTGGGATAGGTCTGGGATTTGCCCTCATCAGGCTCGTACTTTCGCGTTTTTCACACACTTGTTGAACAGATCCTAGCCTTTTTCTGGTTTGGATCACGTAGCAATGTGGTACCACACTGAAACAGTCGATTAAACCTGGTTTCGATCAATATTTTAGACGATATCGCATGTTAGGTCTGGGATAGGTCTGGGATTTGCCCTCATCAGGCTCATAGTTTCGCGTTTTTCACATACTTGTTGAACAGATCCTGGGCTTTTTCTGGTTTGGATCACGCAGTAATGTGGTACCACACTGAAACAGTCCATTAAACCTGGTTTCGATCAATATTCTAGAGAATAACGCATGTTAGGTCTTGGTTAGGTCTCGGATATGCTCTCATCACGCTCGTACTTTCGCATATTTCTCATACTGGATGGCCAGATCCTGGGTTTCTTCGGGTTTCGATCACGTAGTAATGTGGTACCACACTGAAGCAGACCACTAAACCTGGTTTCAATTATTATTTTAGAGGATAACACATGATAGGTCTAGGTTTGGTCTGGGATTTGCCCTCAGCAGGTTCATACTTTCGCAGTTTTAACATACATGTTGACCTGATCGAGTGTTTTTTCTGTTTTGGATCACGTAGTAACGTGGACCACACTAAAACTGTCAATTAAACCTGGTCTCGATGAATATTTTATAGGATAACGCAAGTTAGGTCTGGGATAGGTGTGGGATTTGCCCTCATCAGACTCATACTTTCGCATACTTCACATACTTGTTGAACAGATCCTGGGTTTTTTTCCGGTATGGATCACGTAGTAATGTGGTACCACAATGAAACAGTCGATTGAACCTGGTTTCGAGCAATATTTTAGAGGATAACGCATGTTAGGTCTAGGTTTGGCCTGGGATTTGCCCTCAGCAGACTCATACTTTCGCATATTTCTCATACTTGTTGGCCAGATCCTTCGCTTTTTCTGGATTGGATCACGTAGTAATGTGGTACCACACTGAAACAGTCCATTAAACCTGGTTTTGATCGATATTCTAGAGAATAACGCATGTTAGGTCTTGGTTAGGTCTCGGATATGCTCTCATCACGCTCGTACTTTCGCATATTTCTCATACTTGATGGCCAGATTCGGGGTTTTTTCGGGTTTCGATCACGTAGTAAAGTGGTACCACACTGAAGCAGACCATTAAACCTGGTTTCGATTGATATTTTAGAGGATAACTCACGCTAGGTCTGGGATAGGTCTGGGATTTGCCCTCATCAGGCTCATAGTTTCGCGTTTTTCACATACTTGTTGAACAGATCCTGGGCTTTTGCTTGTTTGGATCACGTAGTAATGTGGTACCACACTGAAACAGTCCATTAAACCTGGTTTCGATCTATATTTTAGAGAATAAAGCATGTTAGGTCAGGGTTAGGTCTGGGGTTTGCTCTCATCAGGCTCGTACTTTCGCATATTTCTCATACTTGATGGCCAGATTCGGGGTTTTTTCGGGTTTCGATCACGTAGTAAAGTGGTACCACACTGAAGCAGACCATTAAACCTGGTTTCGATTGATATTTTAGAGGATAACTCATGCTAGGTCTGGGATAGGTCTGGGATTTGCCCTCATCAGGCTCGTACTTTCGCGTTTTTCACACACTTGTTGAACAGATCCTAGCCTTTTTCTGGTTTGGATCACGTAGCAATGTGGTACCACACTGAAACAGTCGATTAAACCTGGTTTCGATCAATATTTTAGACGATATCGCATGTTAGGTCTGGGATAGGTG
The DNA here is from genome assembly GCF_051014445.1 of Colletes latitarsis. NCBI lineage: Eukaryota > Metazoa > Arthropoda > Insecta > Hymenoptera > Colletidae > Colletes > Colletes latitarsis. The sequence goes on along the minus strand of NC_135134.1, from coordinate 8,635,434 downwards.
TGGGATTTGCCCTCATCAGACTCATACTTTCGCATACTTCACATACTTGTTGAACAGATCCTGGGTTTTTCTGGTTTGGATCACGTAGTAAAGTGGTACCACAATGAAACAGTCGATTAATCACGGTCTCGATGAATATTTTATAGGATAACGCAAGTTAGGTCTGGGATAGGTGTGGGATCTGCCCTCATCAGGCTCATACCTTCGCATTTCTCACATACTTGTTGGCCAGATCCTGGGCTTTCACTGGTCTGGATCACGTAGTAATGTGGTACCACACTGAAACAGTCCATTAAACCTGGTTTCGATCAATATTCTAGAGAATAACGCATGTTAGGTCTTGGTTAGGTCTTGGATATGCTCTCATCACGCTCGTACTTTCGCATATTTCTCATACTGGATGGCCAGATTCTGGGCTTTTTCTGGTTTGAATCACGTAGTAATGTAGTACCACACTGAAACAGTCAATTAAACCTAGTTTCCACCAATATTTTACAGGACAACGCAAGTTAGGTCTGGGATAGGTCTGGGATTTGCCCTCATCAGGCTCGTACTTTCGCGTTTTTCACACACTTGTTGAACAGATCCTGGGTTTTTTTCTGGTTTGGATCACGTAGTAATGTGGTACCACACTGAAACAGTCGATTAAACCTGGTTTCGATCAATATTTTTGAGGATAACGCATGTTAGGTCTGGGATAGGTCTGGGATTTGCCATCATCAGACTCATACTTTCGCATTCTTCACATACTTGTTGAACGGATCCTGGGTTTTTTCTGGTTTGGATCACGTAGTAATGTGGTACCACACTGAAACATTCAAATAAACCTGGTCTTGATAAATATTTTAGAGGATAACGCATGTTAGGTCTGGGTAAGGTGTAGGATTTGCCCTTATCAGGGTCATACTTTCGTATTTTTCACATACTTGTTGAACAGATCCTGGGCTTTTCCGGTTTGGATCACGCAGTAATGTGGTACCACACTGAAACAGTCCACTAAACCTGGTTTCGATCAATATTTTAGAGGATACCGCATGTTATGTCTAGGTTAGGCCTGGGATTTGCCCTCATCAGACTCATACTTTCGCATACTTCACATACTTGTTGAACAGATCCTGGGTTTTTTTCTGGTTTGGATCACGTAGTAATGTTGTACCACACTGAAGCATTCAATTAAACCTGGTCTTGATAAATATTTTAGAGGATAACGCATGTTAGGTCTGGGTAAGGTCTAGGATTTGCCCTCATGAGGCTCATACTTTCGCATATTTCTAATACTTCATGGCTAGATCCTGGGCTATTTCTGGATTGGATCACGTTGTAATGTGGTACCACACTGTAACAGTCTATTAAACCTGGTTTCGATCAATATCTTTGAGGATAACGCATGTTAGGTCTAGGTTAGGCCTGGGAGTTTCACTCATCAGTCTCATACTTTCGCATACTTCACATACTAGTTGAACAGTTCCTGGGTTATTTCTGGTTTGGATCAGGTAGTAATGTGGTACCACACTGAAACAGTCGATTAAACCTGGTTTCGATCAATATTTTAGATGATAATACATGTTAGGTCTGGGTTAGGTCTTGGATTTGCCCTCATCTGGCTCATATTTTCGCATATTTCTCATACTTGTTGGCCAGATCCTGGGCTTTTTCTGGATTGGATCACGTAGTTATGTGGTACCACACTGAAACAGTCGATTAATCCTGGTCTCGATCAATATTTTATTGGATAACGCAAGTTAGGTCTGGGATTTGTCTGGGATCTGCCCTCGTCAGACTCATACTTTCGCATACTTCACATACTTGTTGAACAGATCCTGGGTTTTTTTCTGGTTTGGATCACGTAGTAATGTGGTACCACATCGAAACATTCAATTAAACCTGGTCTTGATAAATATTTTAGAGGATAACGCATGTTAGGTCTGGGATAGGTCTGGGATTTGCCCTCATCAGACTCATACTTTCGCATTCTTCACATACTTGTTGAACGGATCCTGGGTTATTTCTGGTTTGGATCACGTAGTAATGTGGTACCACACTGAAACAGTCCATTAAACCTGGTTTCGATCAATATTCTAGAGAATAACGCATGTTAGGTCTTGGTTAGGTCTCGGATATGCTCTCATCACGCTCGTACTCTCGCATATTTCTCATACTGGATGGCCAGATTCTGGGCTTTTTCTGGTTTGAATCACGTAGTAATGTAGTACCACACTGAAACAGTCAATTAAACCTAGTTTCCACCAATATTTTACAGGACAACGCAAGTTAGGTCTGGGATAGGTCTGGGATTTGCCCTCATCAGGCTCGTACTTTCGCGTTTTTCACACACTTGTTGAACAGATCCTGGATTTTTTTCTGGTTTGGATCCCGTAGTAATGTGGTACCACACTGAAACAGTCGATTAAACCTGGTTTCGATCAATATTTTTGAGGATAACGCATGCTAGGTCTGGGATAGGTCTGGGATTTGCCCTCATCAGGCTCATAGTTTCGCGTTTTTCACATACTTGTTGAACAGATCCTGGGCTTTTGCTGGTTTGGATCACGTAGTAATGTGGTACCACACTGAAACAGTCCATTAAACCTGGTTTCGATCTATATTTTAGAGAATAAAGCATGTTAGGTGAGGGTTAGGTCTGGGGTTTGCTCTCATCAGGCTCGTACTTTCGCATATTTATCATACTTGAAGGCCTGATTCGGGGTTTTTTCGGGTTTCGATCACGTAGTAATGTGGTACCACACTGAAGCAGACCATTAAACCTGGTTTCAATTATTATTTTAGAGGATAACACATGATAGGTCTAGGTTTGGTCTGGGATTTGCCCTCATCAGACTCATACTTTCGCTTACTTCACATACTTGTTGAACAGATCCTGGCCTTTTTCTGGTTTGGATCACGTAGCAATGTGGTACCACACTGAAACAGTCGATTAAACCTGGTTTCGATCAATATTTTAGACGATATCGCATGTTAGGTCTGGGATAGGTCTGGGATTTGCCCTCATCAGGGTCATACTTTCGCATTTTTCCCATACTTGTTGAACAGAACACTGGGTTTTTCTGGTTTGGATCACGTAGTAAAGTGGTACCACACTGAAACAGTCCATTAAACCTGGTTTCGATCAATATCTTTGAGGATAACGCATGTTAGGTCTAGGTTAGGCCTGGGAGTTTCACTCATCAGTCTCATACTTTCGCATACTTCACATACTAGTTGAACAGTTCCTGGGTTATTTCTGGTTTGGATCAGGTAGTAATGTGGTACCACACTGAAACAGTCGATTAAACCTGGTTTCGATCAATATTTTAGAGGATAACGCATGTTAGGTCTGGGTTAGGTCTAGGATTTGCCCTCATCAGGGTCATACTTTCGTGTTTCTCACATACTTGTTGAACAGATCCTGGGCTATTTCTGGATTGAATCACGTAGTAATGTGGTACCACACTGAAACAGTCAATGAAACCTGGTTTCGATCAATATTTTATAGGTTGACGCAAGTTAGGTCTGGGATAGGTCTGGGATTTGCCCTCATCAGGGTCATATTTTCGCGTTTTTCACATACTTGTTGAACAGATCCCTAGCTTTTTCTGCTTTGGATCACGTCCTAATGTGGTACCACACTGAAACTGTCCATCAAACCTGGTTTAGACCAATAATTTAGAGGAAAACGCATGTTAGGTCTAGGTTAGGCCTGGGATTTGCCCTCATCAGACTCATACTTTCGCATACTTCACATACTTGTTGAGCAGATCCTGGGTTTTTTTCCGGTTTGGATCACGTAGTAATGTGGTACCACACTGAAATAGTCGATTAAACCTGGTTTCGATGAATATTTTTGAGGATAACGCATGTTAGGTCTGGGATAGGTCTAGGATTTGCCCTCATCAGACTCATACTTTCGCATTCTTCACATACTTGTTGAACGGATCCTGGGTTTTTTCTGGTTTGGATCACGCAGTAATGTGGTACCACACTGAAACATTCAATTAAACCTGGTCTTGATAAATATTTTAGAGGATAACGCATGTTAGGTCTGGGTAAGGTGTAGGATTTGCCCTCATCAGGGTCATACTTTCGTATTTTTCACATACTTGTTGAACAGATCCTGGGCTTTTCCGGTTTGGATCACGCAGTAATGTGGTACCACACTGAAACAGTCCACTAAACCTGGTCACGATCAATATTTTAGAGAATAAGGCATGTTAGGTCAAGGTTAGGTCCGGGATTTGCCCTCATCAGACTCATACTTTCGCATTCTTCACATACTTGATGAACAGATCCTGGCCTTTTTCTGGTTTGGATCACGTAGCAATGTGGTACCACACTGAAACAGTCGATTAAACCTGGTTTCGATCAATATTTTAGACGATATCGCATGTTAGGTCTGGGATAGGTCTGGGATTTGCCCTCATCAGGGTCATACCTTCGCATTTCTCACATACTTGTTGGCCAGATCCTGGGCTTTCACTGGTATGGATCACGTAGTAATGTGGTACCACACTGAAACAGTCCATTAAACCTGGTTTCGATCTATATTTTAGAGAATAAAGCATGTTAGGTCAGAGTTAGGTCTGGGGTTTGCTCTCATCAGGCTCGTACTTTCGCATATTTATCATACTTGAAGGTCTGATTCGGGGTTTTTTCGGGTTTCGATCACGTAGTAATGTGGTACCACACTGAAACATTCAATTAAATCTGGTCTTGATAAATATTTTAGAGGATAAAGCATGTTAGGTCTGGGTTAGGTCTAGGATTTGCTCTCGGCAGGCTCATACTCTCGCATATTTCTTATACTTGATGGCCAGATCCTGGCCTTTTTCTGGTTTGGATCACGTAGCAATGTGGTACCACACTGAAACAGTCGATTAAACCTGGTTTCGATCAATATTTTAGACGATATCGCATGTTAGGTCTGGGATAGGTCTGGGATTTGCCCTCATCAGGGTCATACTTTCGCATTTTTCCCATACTTGTTGAACAGAACCCTGGGTTTTTCTGGTTTGGATCACGTAGTAAAGTGGTACCACACTGAAACAGTCGATTAATCACGGTCTCGATGAATATTTTATAGGATAACGCAAGTTAGGTCTGGGATAGGTGTGGGATCTGCCCTCATCAGGCTCATACCTTCGCATTTCTCACATACTTGTTGGCCAGATCCTGGGCTTTCACTGGTATGGATCACGTAGTAATGTGGTACCACACTGAAACAGTCCATTAAACCTGGTTTCGATCAATATTCTAGAGAATAACGCATGTTAGGTCTTGGTTAGGTCTCGGATATGCTCTCATCAAGCTCGTACTTTCGCATATTTCTCATACTGGATGGCCAGATTCTGGGCTTTTTCTGGTTTGAATCACGTAGAAATGTAGTGCCACACTGAAACAGTCAATTAAACCTAGTTTCCACCAATATTTTACAGGACAACGCAAGTTAGGTCTGGGATAGGTCTGGGATTTGCCCTCATCAGGCTCGTACTTTGGCGTTTTTCACACACTTGTTGAACAGATCCTGGGTTTTTTTCTGGTTTGGATCACGTAGTAATGTGGTACCACACTGAAACTGTCGATTAAACCTGGTTTCGATCAATATTTTTGAGGATAACGCATGTTAGGTCTGGGATAGGTCTGGGATTTGCCATCATCAGACTCATACTTTCGCATTCTTCACATACTTGTTGGCCAGATCCTGGGCTTTCACTGGTATGGATCACGTAGTAATGTGGTACCACACTGAAACAGTCCATTAAACCTGGTTTCGATCAATATTCTAGAGAATAACGCATGTTAGGTCTTGGTTAGGTCTCGGATATGCTCTCATCAAGCTCGTACTTTCGCATATTTCTCATACTGGATGGCCAGATTCTGGGCTTTTTCTGGTTTGAATCACGTAGAAATGTAGTACCACACTGAAACAGTCAATTAAACCTAGTTTCCACCAATATTTTACAGGACAACGCAAGTTAGGTCTGGGATAGGTCTGGGATTTGCCCTCATCAGGCTCGTACTTTCGCGTTTTTCACACACTTGTTGAACAGATCCTGGGTTTTTTTTCTGGTTTGGATCACGTAGTAATGTGGTACCACACTGAAACATTCAATTAAACCTGGTCTTGATAAATATTTTAGAGGATAACGCATGTTAGGTCTGGGTAAGGTGTAGGATTTGCCCTCATCAGACTCATACTTTCGTATTTTTCACATACTTGTTGAACAGATCCTGGGCTTTTCCGGTTTGGATCACGCAGTAATGTGGTACCACACTGAAACAGTCCACTAAACCTGGTTTCGATCAATATTTTAGAGGATACCGCATGTTATGTCTAGGTTAGGCCTGGGATTTGCCCTCATCAGACTCATACTTTCGCATACTTCACATACTTGTTGAACAGATCCTGGGTTTTTTTCTGGTTTGGATCACGTAGTAATGCTGTACCACACTGAAGCATTCAATTAAACCTGGTCTTGATAAATATTTTAGAGGATAACGCATGTTAGGTCTGGGTAAGGTCTAGGATTTGCCCTCATGAGGCTCATACTTTCGCATATTTCTAATACTTCATGGCTAGATCCTGGGCTATTTCTGGATTGGATCACGTTGTAATGTGGTACCACACTGAAACAGTCCATTAAACCTGGTTTCGATCAATATCTTTGAGGATAACGCATGTTAGGTCTAGGTTAGGCCTGGGAGTTTCACTCATCAGTCTCATACTTTCGCATACTTCACATACTAGTTGAACAGTTCCTGGGTTATTTCTGGTTTGGATCAGGTAGTATTGTGGTACCACACTGAAACAGTCGATTAAACCTGGTTTCGATCAATATTTTAGATGATAATACATGTTAGGTCTGGGTTAGGTCTTGGATTTGCCCTCATCTGGCTCATATTTTCGCATATTTCTCATACTTGTTGGCCAGATCCTGGGCTTTTTCTGGATTGGATCACGTAGTTATGTGGTACCACACTGAAACAGTCGATTAATCCTGGTCTCGATCAATATTTTATTGGATAACGCAAGTTAGGTCTGGGATTTGTCTGGGATCTGCCCTCGTCAGACTCATACTTTCGCATACTTCACATACTTGTTGAACAGATCCTGGGTTTTTTTCTGGTTTGGATCACGTAGTAATGTGGTACCACACCGAAACATTCAATTAAACCTGGTCTTGATAAATATTTTAGAGGATAACGCATGTTAGGTCTGGGTTAGGTCTAGGATTTGCCCTCATCAGGGTCATACTTTCGTGTTTCTCACATACTTGTTGAACAGATCCTGGGCTATTTCTGGATTGAATCACGTAGTAATGTGGTACCACACTGAAACAGTCAATGAAACCTGGTTTCGATCAATATTTTATAGGTTGACGCAAGTTAGGTCTGGGATAGGTCTGGGATTTGCCCTCATCAGGGTCATATTTTCGCGTTTTTCACATACTTGTTGAACAGATCCCTAGCTTTTTCTGCTTTGGATCACGTCCTAATGTGGTACCACACTGAAACAGTCCATGAAACCTGGTTTCGATCAATATTTTAGAGGATAACGCATGTTAGGTCTAGGTTAGGCCTGGGATTTGCCCTCATCAGACTCAAACTTTCGCATATTTCTCATGCTTGATGAACAGATCCTGGGTTTTTTCTGGTTTGGATCACGTAGTAAAGTGGTACCACACTGAAACAGTCAATTAAACCTGGTTTCGATCAATATTTTAGAGGATAACGCATGTTAGGTCTAGGTTTGGCCTGGGATTTGCCCTCATCAGACTCATACTTTCGCATATCTCTCATTCTTGTTGGGCAGATCCTTGGATTTTGCTGGATTGGATAACGTAGTATTGTGGTACCAGTCTGAGACAGTCGATTAAACCTGGTTTCGATCAATATTTTTGATGATAACGCATGTTAGCTCTGGGTTAGGTCTAGGATTTGCCCTCATCAGACCCATGTTTTCGCATTCTTCACATACATGTTCAACAGATTCTGGGTTATTTCTGGTTTGGATCACGTAGTAAAGTGGTACCACATTGAAACAGTCGATTACTCCTAGTCTCGATCAATATCTTAGAGGATAACGCATGTTAGGTCTGGGATAGGTCTGGGATCTGCCCTCGTCAGACTCATACTTTCGCATTCTTCACATACTTGTTCAACATATCCTGGGTTATTTCTGGTTTGGATCACGTAGTAAAGTGGTACCACACTGAAACAGACGATTAATCCTGGTCTCGAACAATATTTTAGAGGATGACGCATGTTACGTCTGTGATAGGTCCAGGATTTGCCCGCATCAGGCTCATGCTTTCGCATATTTCTCATACTTGTTGGGCAGATCCTTGGATTTTACTGGCTTGGATCACGTAGTAATGTAGTACCACTCTGAAGCAGCCGATTAAAACTGGTTTCGATCACTATTTTTGATGATAACGCATCTTAGGTCTGGGTTAGGTCTAGGATTTGCCTTCATCAGACCCATACTTTCGCATTCTTCAGATACTTGTTGAACAGATCCTGGGTTATTTCTGGTTTAGGTCCAGGATTTGCCCGCATCAGGCTCATACTTTCGCATATTTCTCATACATGTTGGTCAGATCCGGGGCTTTTTCTGGTTTGGAACAGGAAGTAAAGTGGTACCACATTGAAACAGTCGCTTAATCCTGACCTCGATCAGTATTTTAGTGGATAACGCAAGTTAGGTCTGGGATAGCTGTTGGATCTGCCCTCATCAGGCTCACACCTTCGCATTTCTCACATACTCGTTGGCCAGATCCTGGGCATTCAGTGGTCTGGATCAGGTAGTAATGTGGTACAATCAATATCTTTGAGGGTAACGCATGTTAGGTCTGGGTTAGGTCTAGGATTTGCCCTCATCTGTCTCATACTTTCGCATTCTTCACATACTTGTTGAACAGATCCTGGGTTTTTTCTGGCTTGAATCACGTGGTAATGTGGTACCACACTGAAACCGTCCATGAAACCCGGTTTCGATCAATATTTTAGACGATATCGCATGTTAGGTCTGGGATAGGTCTGGGATTTGCCCTCATCAGGCTCATACTTTCGCATTTTTCACATACTTGTTGTACAGATCCTGGGTTTTTTCTGGTTTGGATCACGTAGTAAAGTGGTACCACACTGAAACAGCCGATTAATCCTGGTCTCGCACAATATTTTAGAGGATAACGCATGTTAGGTCTAGGTTAGGCCTGGGATTCGCCCTCATCAGGCTCATACTTTCGCATTTTTCACATACTTGTTGTACAGATCCTGGGTTTTTTCTGGTTTGGATCAGGTGGTAATGTGGTACCGCACTCAAACAGTCGATTAAACCTGGTTTCGATCAATATTTTAGATGATAACGCATGTTAGGTCTGGGTTAGGTCTAGGATTTGCCCTCATCAGACCTATACTTTCGCATTCTTCACATACTTGTTGAACAGGTCCTGGGTTATTTCTGGTTTAGATCACGTAGTAAAGTGGTACCACACTGAAACAGTCGATAAATCCTGGTCTCGAACAATATTTTAGAGGATAACGTATGTTAGGTCTAGGTTTGGCCTGGGATTTGCCCTCATCAGACTCAACTTTCGCATATTTCTCACACTTGTTGACCAGATCCTTGGATTTTTCTGGATTGGATCACGTAGTAATTTGGTACCACACTGAACCAGTCCATGAAACCTAGTCTCGGTCAATATTTTTGAGGGTAACGCATGTTAAGTCTGGGTTAGGTCTAGGATTTGCCCTCATCTGGCTCATTCTTTCGCATTTTTCGCATACACGTTGGCCAGATCCTGGGCTTCTTCTGGTTTGGATCACGTAGTAATCTGGTACCACACTGAAACAGTCGATTAAACCTGGTTTCGATCAATATTTTAGACGAAATCGCATGTTAGGTCTGGGATAGGTCTGGGATTTGCCCACATCAGGGTCATACATTCGCATTTTTCACATACTTGTTGTACAGATCCTGGGTTTTTTCTGGCTTGAATCACGTGGTAATGTGGTACCACACTGATACAGTCCATGAAACCTGGTTTCGATCAATATTTTAGAGGATAACGCATGTTAGGTCTAGGTTAGGCTTGGGATTTGCCCTCACCAGACTCAAACTTTCGCATATTTCTCATACTTGTTGCGCAGATCCTTGGATTTTTCTGGATTGGATCACGTAGTAATGTGGTACCACACTGAAACAGTCGATTAAACCTGGTTTCGATCTATATTTTAGATGATAACGCATGTTAGGTCCGGGTTAGGTCTAGTATTTGCCCTCATCAGACTCATACATTCGCATTTTTCACATACTTGTTGTACAGATCCTGGGTTTTTTCTGGCTTGAATCACGTGGTAATGTGGTACCACACTGAAACCGTCCATGAAACCCGGTTTCGATCAACATTTTAGAGGATAACGCATGTTAGGTCTAGGTTAGGCCTGGGATTTGCCCTCTTCAGACTCAAACTTTCGCATATTGCTCATACTTGTTGAACAGATCCTGGGTTTTTTCTGGTTTGGATCACGTAGTAATGTGATATCACTCTGAAACAGTCGATTAAACCTGGTTTCGATCAATATTTTAGATGATAACGCATGTTAGGTCTGGGTTGAGTCTAGTATTTGCCGTCATCAGATTCATACTTTCGCATATTTCACATACTTGTTGTACAGATCCTGTGCTTTTTCTGGCTTGAATCACGTGGTAATGTGGTACCACACTGAAACAGCCGATTAATCCTGGTCTCGAACAATATTTTAGAGGATAACGCATGTTAGGTCTAGGTTAGGCCTGGGATTTGCCCTCATCAGGCTCATACTTTCGCATTTTTCACATACTTGTTGTACAGATCCTGGGTTTTTTCTGGCTTGAATCACGTGGTAATGTGGTACCACACTGAAACAGTCAATTATACCTGGTTTCGATCAATATTTTAGATGATGACGCATGTTAGGTCTGGTTTAGGTCTAGTATTTGCCCTCATCAGACTCATACTTTCGCATATTACTCATACTTGTTGGCCAGATCCTTGGATTTTTCTGGATTCAATCACGTAGTAATGTGGTACCACACTGATACAGTCCACGAAACCTATTCTCGGTCAATATTTTTGAGGGTAACGCATGTTTGGTCTGGGTTAGGTCTAGGATTTGCCCTCATCTGGCTCATTCTTTCGCATTTTTCGCATACTCGTTGGCCAGATCCTGGGCTATTACTGGTTTGGACCACGTAGTAATGTGGTACCACACTGAAACAGTCGATTAAACCTGGTTTCGATTAATATTTTAGACGACATCGCATGTTACGTCTGGGATCGGTCTGGGATTTGCCCTCATCACGGTCACACTTTCGCATTTTTCGCATACTCGTTGGCCAGATCCTGGGCTTTTTTTGGTTTGGATCACGCAGTAAAGTGGTACCGCACTGAAACTGTCGATTAATCCTGGTCTCGAACAATATTTTAGAGGATAACGCAAGTTAGGTCTGGGATAGGTGTGGGATCTGCCCACATCAGGCTCATACCTTCGCATTTCTCACATACTCGTTGGCCAGATCCTGGGCTTTCACTGGTCTGGATCACGTAGTAATGTGGTACCACACTGAAACAGTCCATTAAACCTGGTTTCGATCAGTATTTTAGAGGATAACGCAAGTTAGGTACGGGATAGGTGTGGGTTCTGGCCTCATCAGGCTCATCCCTTCGCATTTCTCACATACTTGTTGACCAGTTCCTGGCCTTTTTCAGGTTTGGATCACGTAGCAATGTGGTACCACACTGAAACAGTCGATTAAACCTGGTTTCGATCAATATTTTAGACGACATCGCATGTTAGGTCTGGGATAGGCCTGGGATTTGCCCTCATCAGACTCATACTTTCGCATACTTCACATACTTGTTGAACAGATCCTGGCCTTTTTCTGGTTTGGATCACGTAGCAATGTGGTACCACACTGAAACAGTCGATTATACCTGGTTTCGATCAATATTTTAGACGACATCGCATGTTAGGTCTGGGATAGGCCTGGGATTTGCCCTCATCAGACTCATACTTTCGCATACTTCACATACTTGTTGAACAGATCCTGGGCTTTCACTGGTCTGGATCACGTAGTAATGTGGTACCACACTGAATCAGTCGATTAAACCTGGTTTTGATAAATATTTTTGAGGGTAACGCATGTTAGGTATGGCTTAGGTCTAGGATTTGCCCTCATCTGGCTCATACTTTCGCATTCTTCACATACTTGTTGTACAGATCCTGGGTTTTCTCTGGCTTGAATCACGTGGTAATGTAGCACCACACTGAAACCGTCCATGAAACCTGGTTTCGATCAATATTTTAGAGGATAACGCATGTTATGTCTAGGTTAGGCCTGGGATTTGCCCTCATCACACTCATACTTTCGCATACTTCACATACTAGTTGAACAGTTCCTGGGTTATTTCTGGTTTGGATCAGGTAGTAATGTGGTACCACACTGAAACAGTCGATTAAACCTGGTTTCGATCAATATTTTAGATGATAATACATGTTAGGTCTGGGTTAGGTCTTGGATTTGCCCTCATCTGGCTCATATTTTCGCATATTTCTCATACTTGTTGGCCAGATCCTGGGCTTTTTCTGGATTGGATCACGTAGTTATGTGGTACCACACTGAAACAGTCGATTAATCCTGGTCTCGATCAATATTTTATTGGATAACGCAAGTTAGGTCTGGGATTTGTCTGGGATCTGCCCTCGTCAGACTCATACTTTCGCATACTTCACATACTTGTTGAACAGATCCTGGGTTTTTTTCTGGTTTGGATCACGTAGTAATGTGGTACCACACCGAAACATTCAATTAAACCTGGTCTTGATAAATATTTTAGAGGATAACGCATGTTAGGTCTGGGTTAGGTCTAGGATTTGCCCTCATCAGGGTCATACTTTCGTGTTTCTCACATACTTGTTGAACAGATCCTGGGCTATTTCTGGATTGAATCACGTAGTTATGTGGTACCACACTGAAACAGTCGATTAATCCTGGTCTCGATCAATATTTTATTGGATAACGCAAGTTAGGTCTGGGATTTGTCTGGGATCTGCCCTCGTCAGACTCATACTTTCGCATACTTCACATACTTGTTGCACAGATCCTGGGTTTTTTTCTGGTTTGGATCACGTAGTAATGTGGTACCGCACTGAAACATTCAATTAAACCTGGTCTTGATAAATATTTTATAGGATAACGCATGTTAGGTCTGGGTAAGGTCTAGGATTTGCCCTCATCAGGCTCGTACTTTCGCGCTTTTCACACACTTGTTGAACAGATCCTGGGTTTTTTTCTGGTTTGGATCACGTAGTAATGTGGTACCACACTGAAACAGTCGATTGAACCTGCTTTCGATGAATATTTTATAGGATAACGCAAGTTAGGTCTGGGATAGGTGTGGGATCTGCCCTCATCAGGCTCATACCTTCGCATTTCTCACATACTTGTTGGCCAGATCCTGGGCTTTCACTGGTCTGGATCACGTAGTAATGTGGTACCACACTGAAACAGTCCATAAAACCTGGTTTCGATCAATATTCTAGAGAATAACGCATGTTAGGTCTTGGTTAGGTCTCGGATATGCTCCCATCACGCTCGTACTTTCGCATATTTCTCATACTGGATAGCCAGATTCTGAGCTTTTTCTGGTTCGCATCACGTAGTAATGTAGTACCACACTGAAACAGTCAATTAAACCTAGTTTCCACCAATATTTTACAGGACAACGCAAGTTAGGTCTGGGATAGGCCTGGGATTTGCCCTCATCAGGCTCGTACTTTCGCGTTTTTCACACACTTGTTGAACAGATCCTGGGGGTTTTTCTGGTTTGGATCACGTAGTAATGTGTTACCACACTGAAACAGTCGATTAAACCTGGTTTCGATCAATCTTTTTGAGGATAACGCATGTTAGGACTGGGATAGGTCTGGGATTTGCCCTCATCAGACACATACTTTCGCATTCTTCACATACTTGTTGAACGGATCCTGGGTTTTTTCTGGTTTGGATCACGTAGTAATGTGGTACCACACTGAAACATTCAAATAAACCTGGTCTTGATCAATATTTTAGAGGATAACGCATGTTAGGTCTGGGTAAGGTGTAGGATTCGCCCTCATCAGGGTCATACTTTCGTATTTTTCACATACTTGTTGAACAGATCCTGGGCTTTTCCGGTTTGGATCACGCAGTAATGTGGTACCACACTGAAACAGTCCACTAAACCTGGTTTCGATCAATATTTTAGAGGATACCGCATGTTATGTCTAGGTTAGGCCTGGGATTTGCCCTCATCACACTCATACTTTCGCATACTTCACATACTTGCTGAACAGATCCTGGGTTTTTTTCTGGTTTGGATCACGTAGTAATGTTGTACCACACTGAAACAGTCGATTAAACCTGGTTTCGATCAATATTTTTGAGGGTAACGCACGTTAGGTCTGGGATAGGTCTGTGATTTGCCCTCATCAGACTCATACTTTCGCATACTTCACATACTTGATGAACAGATCCCGGCCTTTTTCTGGTTTGGATCACGTAGCAATGTGGTACCACACTGAAACAGTCGATTAAACCTGGTTTCGATCAATATTTTAGACGATATCGCTTGTTAGGTCTGGGATAGGTCTGGGATTTGCCCTCATCAGGGTCATACCTTCGCATTTCTCACATACTTGTTGAACAGATCCTGGATTTTTTTCTGGTTTGGATCCCGTAGTAATGTGGTACCACACTGAAACAGTCGATTAAACCTGGTTTCGATCAATATTTTTGAGGATAACGCATGCTAGGTCTGGGATAGGTCTGGGATTTGCCCTCATCAGGCTCATAGTTTCGCGTTTTTCACATACTTGTTGAACAGATCCTGGGCTTTTGCTGGTCTGGATCACGTAGTAATGTGGTACCACACTGAAACAGTCCATTAAACCTGGTTTCGATCAATATTCTAGAGAATAACGCATGTTAGGTCTTGGTTAGGTCTCGGATATGCTCTCATCACGCTCGTACTTTCGCATATTTCTCATACTGGATGGCCAGATTCTGGGCTTTTTCTGGTTTGAATCACGTAGTAATGTAGTACCACACTGAAACAGTCAATTAAACCTAGTTTCCACCAATATTTTACAGGACAACGCAAGTTAGGTCTGGGATAGGTCTGGGATTTGCCCTCATCAGGCTCGTACTTTCGCGTTTTTCACACACTTGTTGAACAGATCCTGGATTTTTTTCTGGTTTGGATCCCGTAGTAATGTGGTACCACACTGAAACAGTCGATTAAACCTGGTTTCGATCAATATTTTTGAGGATAACGCATGCTAGGTCTGGGATAGGTCTGGGATTTGCCCTCATCAGGCTCATAGTTTCGCGTTTTTCACATACTTGTTGAACAGATCCTGGGCTTTTGCTGGTTTGGATCACGTAGTAATGTGGTACCACACTGAAACAGTCCATTAAACCTGGTTTCGATCTATATTTTAGAGAATAAAGCATGTTAGGTCAGGGTTAGGTCTGGGGTTTGCTCTCATCAGGCTCGTACTTTCGCATATTTATCATACTTGAAGGCCTGATTCGGGGTTTTTTCGGGTTTCGATCACGTAGTAATGTGGTACCACACTGAAGCAGACCATTAAACCTGGTTTCAATTATTATTTTAGAGGATAACACATGATAGGTCTAGGTTTGGTCTGGGATTTGCCCTCATCAGACTCATACTTTCGCTTACTTCACATACTTGTTGAACAGATCCTGGCCTTTTTCTGGTTTGGATCACGTAGCAATGTGGTACCACACTGAAACAGTCGATTAAACCTGGTTTCGATCAATATTTTAGACGATATCGCATGTTAGGTCTGGGATAGGTCTGGGATTTGCCCTCATCAGGGTCATACTTTCGCATTTTTCCCATACTTGTTGAACAGAACCCTGGGTTTTTCTGGTTTGGATCACGTAGTAAAGTGGTACCACACTGAAACAGTCGATTAATCACGGTCTCGATGAATATTTTATAGGATAACGCAAGTTAGGTCTGGGATAGTTGTGGGATCTGCCCTCATCAGGCTCATACCTTCGCATTTCTCACATACTTGTTGGCCAGATCCTGGGCTTTCACTGGTATGGATCACGTAGTAATGTGGTACCACACTGAAACAGTCCATTAAACCTGGTTTCGATCAATATTCTAGAGAATAACGCATGTTAGGTCTTGGTTAGGTCTCGGATATGCTCTCATCACGCTCGTACTTTCGCATATTTCTCATACTGGATGGCCAGATTCTGGGCTTTTTCTGGTTTGAATCACGTAGAAATGTAGTACCACACTGAAACAGTCAATTAAACCTAGTTTCCACCAATATTTTACAGGACAACGCAAGTTAGGTCTGGGATAGGTCTGGGATTTGCCCTCATCAGGCTCGTACTTTCGCGTTTTTCACACACTTGTTGAACAGATCCTGGGTTTTTTTCCGGTTTGGATCACGCAGTAATGTGGTACCACACTGAAACAGTCCACTAAACCTGGTTTCGATCAATATTTTAGAGGATACCGCATGTTATGTCTAGGTTAGGCCTGGGATTTGCCCTCATCAGACTCATACTTTCGCATACTTCACATACTTGTTGAACAGATCCTGGGTTTTTTTCTGGTTTGGATCACGTAGTAATGTTGTACCACACTGAAGCATTCAATTAAACCTGGTCTTGATAAATATTTTAGAGGATAACGCATGTTAGGTCTGGGTAAGGTCTAGGATTTGCTCTCATGAGGCTCATACTTTCGCATATTTCTAATACTTCATGGCTAGATCCTGGGCTGTTTCTGGATTGGATCACGTTGTAATGTGGTACCACACTGAAACAGTCTATTAAACCTGGTTTCGATCAATATCTTTGAGGATAACGCATGTTAGGTCTAGGTTAGGCCTGGGAGTTTCACTCATCAGTCTCATACTTTCGCATACTTCACATACTAGTTGAACAGTTCCTGGGTTATTTCTGGTTTGGATCAGGTAGTAATGTGGTACCACACTGAAACAGTCGATTAAACCTGGTTTCGATCAATATTTTAGATGATAATACATGTTAGGTCTGGGTTAGGTCTTGGATTTGCCCTCATCTGGCTCATATTTTCGCATATTTCTCATACTTGTTGGCCAGATCCTGGGCTTTTTCTGGATTGGATCACGTAGTTATGTGGTACCACACTGAAACAGTCGATTAATCCTGGTCTCGATCAATATTTTATTGGATAACGCAAGTTAGGTCTGGGATTTGTCTGGGATCTGCCCTCGTCAGACTCATACTTTCGCATACTTCACATACTTGTTGAACAGATCCTGGGTTTTTTTCTGGTTTGGATCACGTAGTAATGTGGTACCACACCGAAACATTCAATTAAACCTGGTCTTGATAAATATTTTAGAGGATAACGCATGTTAGGTCTGGGTTAGGTCTAGGATTTGCCCTCATCAGGGTCATACTTTCGTGTTTCTCACATACTTGTTGAACAGATCCTGGGCTATTTCTGGATTGAATCACGTAGTAATGTGGTACCACACTGAAACAGTCAATGAAACCTGGTTTCGATTAATATTTTAGACGATATCGCATGTTACGTCTGGGATCGGTCTGGGATTTGCCCTCATCAGGGTCATACTTTCGCATTTTTCACATACTCGTTGGCCAGATCCTGGGCTTTCACTGGTCTGGATCACGTAATAATGTGGTACCACACTGAAACAGTCGATTAAACCTGGTTTCGATCAATATTTATGAGGGTAACGCATGTTAGGTCTGGGTTAGGTCTAGGATTTGCCCTCATCTGGCTCATTCTTTCGCATTTTGCGCATACTCGTTGGCCAGATCCTGGGCTTTTTCTGGTTTGGATCACGTAGTAATGTGGTACCACACTGAAACAGTCGATTAAACGAGGTTTCGATCAATATTTTAGACGATATCGCATGTTAGGTCTGGGATAGGTGTGGGATCTGCCCTCATCAGGCTCATACCTTCGCATTTCTCACATACTCGTTGGCCAGATCCTGGGCTTTCACTGGTCTGGATCACGTAGTAATGTGGTACCACACTGAAACAGTTGATTAAACCTGGTTTCGATCAATATTTATGAGGGTAACGCATGTTAGGTCTGGGTTAGGTCTAGGATTTGCCCTCATCTGGCTCATTCTTTCGCATTTTGCGCATACTCGTTGGCCAGATCCTGGGCTTTTTCTGGTTTGGATCACGTAGTAATGTGGTACCACACTGAAACAGTCGATTAAACCAGGTTTCGATCAATATTTTAGACGATATCGCATGTTAGGTCTGGGATAGGTGTGGGATCTGCCCTCATCAGGCTCATACCTTCGCATTTCTCACATACTCGTTGGCCAGATCCTGGGCTTTCACTGGTCTGGATCACGTAGTAATGTGGTACCACACTGAAACAGTTGATTAAACCTGGATACGACCAATATTTTAGAGGATACACCATGTTTGGTCTAGGTTAGGCCTGGGATTTGCCCTCGTGATTCTCATACTTTCGCATATTTCTCATACTTGTTGGCCAGATCCTGGGCTTTTTCTGGTTTGGATCACGTAGTAATGTGGTACCACACTGATACAGTCCATGAAACCTGGTTTCGATCAATATTTTAGAGGATAACGCATGTTAGGTCTTGGTTAGGTCTCGGATATGCTCTCATCACGCTCGTACTTTCGCATACTTCACATACTTGTTGGCCAGATCCTGGGCTATCACTGGTCTGGATCACGTAGTAATGTGGTACCACACTGAAACAGTCCATTAAACCTGGTTTCGATTAATATTTTAGAGGATAACTCATGCTAGGTCTGGGATAGGTCTGGGATTTGCCCTCATCAGGCTCATAGTTTCGCGTTTTTCACATACTTGTTGAACAGATCCTGGGCTTTTTCTGGTTTGGATCACGTAGTAATGTGGTACCACACTGAAACAGTCCATTAAACCTGGTTTCGATCAATATTCTAGAGAATAACGCAAGTTAGGTCTTGGTTAGGTCTCGGATATGCTCTCATCACGCTCGTACTTTCGCATATTTCTCATACTGGATAGCCAGATTCTGGGCTTTTTCTGGTTTGAATCACGTAGTAATGTAGTACCACACTGAAACAGTCAATTAAACCTAGTTTCCACCAATATTTTACAGGACAACGCAAGTTAGGTCTGGGATAGGTCTGGGATTTGCCCTCATCAGGCTCGTACTTTCGCGTTTTTCACACACTTGTTGAACAGATCCTAGCCTTTTTCTGGTTTGGATCACGTAGCAATGTGGTACCACACTGAAACAGTCGATTAAACCTGGTTTCGATCAATATTTTAGACGATATCGCATGTTAGGTCTGGGATAGGTCTGGGATTTGCCCTCATCAGGCTCATAGTTTCGCGTTTTTCACATACTTGTTGAACAGATCCTGGGCTTTTTCTGGTTTGGATCACGCAGTAATGTGGTACCACACTGAAACAGTCCATTAAACCTGGTTTCGATCAATATTCTAGAGAATAACGCATGTTAGGTCTTGGTTAGGTCTCGGATATGCTCTCATCACGCTCGTACTTTCGCATATTTCTCATACTGGATGGCCAGATCCTGGGTTTCTTCGGGTTTCGATCACGTAGTAATGTGGTACCACACTGAAGCA
Organism: Colletes latitarsis; assembly: GCF_051014445.1. Taxonomy (NCBI): domain Eukaryota; kingdom Metazoa; phylum Arthropoda; class Insecta; order Hymenoptera; family Colletidae; genus Colletes; species Colletes latitarsis. Next base: position 8,615,720 of record NC_135134.1, on the reverse strand, counting down.
GACCACTAAACCTGGTTTCAATTATTATTTTAGAGGATAACACATGATAGGTCTAGGTTTGGTCTGGGATTTGCCCTCAGCAGGTTCATACTTTCGCAGTTTTAACATACATGTTGACCTGATCGAGTGTTTTTTCTGTTTTGGATCACGTAGTAACGTAGACCACACTAAAACTGTCAATTAAACCTGGTCTCGATGAATATTTTATAGGATAACGCAAGTTAGGTCTGGGATAGGTGTGGGATTTGCCCTCATCAGACTCATACTTTCGCATACTTCACATACTTGTTGAACAGATCCTGGGTTTTTTTCCGGTATGGATCACGTAGTAATGTGGTACCACAATGAAACAGTCGATTGAACCTGGTTTCGAGCAATATTTTAGAGGATAACGCATGTTAGGTCTAGGTTTGGCCTGGGATTTGCCCTCAGCAGACTCATACTTTCGCATATTTCTCATACTTGTTGGCCAGATCCTTCGCTTTTTCTGGATTGGATCACGTAGTAATGTGGTACCACACTGAAACAGTCCATTAAACCTGGTTTTGATCGATATTCTAGAGAATAACGCATGTTAGGTCTTGGTTAGGTCTCGGATATGCTCTCATCACGCTCGTACTTTCGCATATTTCTCATACTTGATGGCCAGATTCGGGGTTTTTTCGGGTTTCGATCACGTAGTAAAGTGGTACCACACTGAAGCAGACCATTAAACCTGGTTTCGATTGATATTTTAGAGGATAACTCATGCTAGGTCTGGGATAGGTCTGGGATTTGCCCTCATCAGGCTCATAGTTTCGCGTTTTTCACATACTTGTTGAACAGATCCTGGGCTTTTGCTGGTTTGGATCACGTAGTAATGTGGTACCACACTGAAACAGTCCATTAAACCTGGTTTCGATCTATATTTTAGAGAATAAAGCATGTTAGGTCAGGGTTAGGTCTGGGGTTTGCTCTCATCAGGCTCGTACTTTCGCATATTTCTCATACTTGATGGCCAGATTCGGGGTTTTTTCGGGTTTCGATCACGTAGTAAAGTGGTACCACACTGAAGCAGACCATTAAACCTGGTTTCGATTGATATTTTAGAGGATAACTCATGCTAGGTCTGGGATAGGTCTGGGATTTGCCCTCATCAGGCTCGTACTTTCGCGTTTTTCACACACTTGTTGAACAGATCCTAGCCTTTTTCTGGTTTGGATCACGTAGCAATGTGGTACCACACTGAAACAGTCGATTAAACCTGGTTTCGATCAATATTTTAGACGATATCGCATGTTAGGTCTGGGATAGGTGTGGGATTTGCCCTCATCAGACTCATACTTTCGCATACTTCACATACTTGTTGAACAGATCCTGGGTTTTTCTGGTTTGGATCACGTAGTAAAGTGGTACCACAATGAAACAGTCGATTAATCACGGTCTCGATGAATATTTTATAGGATAACGCAAGTTAGGTCTGGGATAGGTGTGGGATCTGCCCTCATCAGGCTCATACCTTCGCATTTCTCACATACTTGTTGGCCAGATCCTGGGCTTTCACTGGTCTGGATCACGTAGTAATGTGGTACCACACTGAAACAGTCCATTAAACCTGGTTTCGATCAATATTCTAGAGAATAACGCATGTTAGGTCTTGGTTAGGTCTTGGATATGCTCTCATCACGCTCGTACTTTCGCATATTTCTCATACTGGATGGCCAGATTCTGGGCTTTTTCTGGTTTGAATCACGTAGTAATGTAGTACCACACTGAAACAGTCAATTAAACCTAGTTTCCACCAATATTTTACAGGACAACGCAAGTTAGGTCTGGGATAGGTCTGGGATTTGCCCTCATCAGGCTCGTACTTTCGCGTTTTTCACACACTTGTTGAACAGATCCTGGGTTTTTTTCTGGTTTGGATCACGTAGTAATGTGGTACCACACTGAAACAGTCGATTAAACCTGGTTTCGATCAATATTTTTGAGGATAACGCATGTTAGGTCTGGGATAGGTCTGGGATTTGCCATCATCAGACACATACTTTCGCATTCTTCACATACTTGTTGAACGGATCCTGGGTTTTTTCTGGTTTGGATCACGTAGTAATGTGGTACCACACTGAAACATTCAAATAAACCTGGTCTTGATAAATATTTTAGAGGATAACGCATGTTAGGTCTGGGTAAGGTGTAGGATTTGCCCTTATCAGGGTCATACTTTCGTATTTTTCACATACTTGTTGAACAGATCCTGGGCTTTTCCGGTTTGGATCACGCAGTAATGTGGTACCACACTGAAACAGTCCACTAAACCTGGTTTCGATCAATATTTTAGAGGATACCGCATGTTATGTCTAGGTTAGGCCTGGGATTTGCCCTCATCAGACTCATACTTTCGCATACTTCACATACTTGTTGAACAGATCCTGGGTTTTTTTCTGGTTTGGATCACGTAGTAATGTTGTACCACACTGAAGCATTCAATTAAACCTGGTCTTGATAAATATTTTAGAGGATAACGCATGTTAGGTCTGGGTAAGGTCTAGGATTTGCCCTCATGAGGCTCATACTTTCGCATATTTCTAATACTTCATGGCTAGATCCTGGGCTATTTCTGGATTGGATCACGTTGTAATGTGGTACCACACTGTAACAGTCTATTAAACCTGGTTTCGATCAATATCTTTGAGGATAACGCATGTTAGGTCTAGGTTAGGCCTGGGAGTTTCACTCATCAGTCTCATACTTTCGCATACTTCACATACTAGTTGAACAGTTCCTGGGTTATTTCTGGTTTGGATCAGGTAGTAATGTGGTACCACACTGAAACAGTCGATTAAACCTGGTTTCGATCAATATTTTAGATGATAATACATGTTAGGTCTGGGTTAGGTCTTGGATTTGCCCTCATCTGGCTCATATTTTCGCATATTTCTCATACTTGTTGGCCAGATCCTGGGCTTTTTCTGGATTGGATCACGTAGTTATGTGGTACCACACTGAAACAGTCGATTAATCCTGGTCTCGATCAATATTTTATTGGATAACGCAAGTTAGGTCTGGGATTTGTCTGGGATCTGCCCTCGTCAGACTCATACTTTCGCATACTTCACATACTTGTTGAACAGATCCTGGGTTTTTTTCTGGTTTGGATCACGTAGTAATGTGGTACCACATCGAAACATTCAATTAAACCTGGTCTTGATAAATATTTTAGAGGATAACGCATGTTAGGTCTGGGATAGGTCTGGGATTTGCCCTCATCAGACTCATACTTTCGCATTCTTCACATACTTGTTGAACGGATCCTGGGTTATTTCTGGTTTGGATCACGTAGTAATGTGGTACCACACTGAAACAGTCCATTAAACCTGGTTTCGATCAATATTCTAGAGAATAACGCATGTTAGGTCTTGGTTAGGTCTCGGATATGCTCTCATCACGCTCGTACTCTCGCATATTTCTCATACTGGATGGCCAGATTCTGGGCTTTTTCTGGTTTGAATCACGTAGTAATGTAGTACCACACTGAAACAGTCAATTAAACCTAGTTTCCACCAATATTTTACAGGACAACGCAAGTTAGGTCTGGGATAGGTCTGGGATTTGCCCTCATCAGGCTCGTACTTTCGCGTTTTTCACACACTTGTTGAACAGATCCTGGATTTTTTTCTGGTTTGGATCCCGTAGTAATGTGGTACCACACTGAAACAGTCGATTAAACCTGGTTTCGATCAATATTTTTGAGGATAACGCATGCTAGGTCTGGGATAGGTCTGGGATTTGCCCTCATCAGGCTCATAGTTTCGCGTTTTTCACATACTTGTTGAACAGATCCTGGGCTTTTGCTGGTTTGGATCACGTAGTAATGTGGTACCACACTGAAACAGTCCATTAAACCTGGTTTCGATCTATATTTTAGAGAATAAAGCATGTTAGGTCAGGGTTAGGTCTGGGGTTTGCTCTCATCAGGCTCGTACTTTCGCATATTTATCATACTTGAAGGCCTGATTCGGGGTTTTTTCGGGTTTCGATCACGTAGTAATGTGGTACCACACTGAAGCAGACCATTAAACCTGGTTTCAATTATTATTTTAGAGGATAACACATGATAGGTCTAGGTTTGGTCTGGGATTTGCCCTCATCAGACTCATACTTTCGCTTACTTCACATACTTGTTGAACAGATCCTGGCCTTTTTCTGGTTTGGATCACGTAGCAATGTGGTACCACACTGAAACAGTCGATTAAACCTGGTTTCGATCAATATTTTAGACGATATCGCATGTTAGGTCTGGGATAGGTCTGGGATTTGCCCTCATCAGGGTCATACTTTCGCATTTTTCCCATACTTGTTGAACAGAACACTGGGTTTTTCTGGTTTGGATCACGTAGTAAAGTGGTACCACACTGAAACAGTCCATTAAACCTGGTTTCGATCAATATCTTTGAGGATAACGCATGTTAGGTCTAGGTTAGGCCTGGGAGTTTCACTCATCAGTCTCATACTTTCGCATACTTCACATACTAGTTGAACAGTTCCTGGGTTATTTCTGGTTTGGATCAGGTAGTAATGTGGTACCACACTGAAACAGTCGATTAAACCTGGTTTCGATCAATATTTTAGAGGATAACGCATGTTAGGTCTGGGTTAGGTCTAGGATTTGCCCTCATCAGGGTCATACTTTCGTGTTTCTCACATACTTGTTGAACAGATCCTGGGCTATTTCTGGATTGAATCACGTAGTAATGTGGTACCACACTGAAACAGTCAATGAAACCTGGTTTCGATCAATATTTTATAGGTTGACGCAAGTTAGGTCTGGGATAGGTCTGGGATTTGCCCTCATCAGGGTCATATTTTCGCGTTTTTCACATACTTGTTGAACAGATCCCTAGCTTTTTCTGCTTTGGATCACGTCCTAATGTGGTACCACACTGAAACTGTCCATCAAACCTGGTTTAGACCAATAATTTAGAGGAAAACGCATGTTAGGTCTAGGTTAGGCCTGGGATTTGCCCTCATCAGACTCATACTTTCGCATACTTCACATACTTGTTGAGCAGATCCTGGGTTTTTTTCCGGTTTGGATCACGTAGTAATGTGGTACCACACTGAAATAGTCGATTAAACCTGGTTTCGATGAATATTTTTGAGGATAACGCATGTTAGGTCTGGGATAGGTCTAGGATTTGCCCTCATCAGACTCATACTTTCGCATTCTTCACATACTTGTTGAACGGATCCTGGGTTTTTCCGGTTTGGATCACGTAGCAATGTGGTACCACACTGAAACAGTCGATTAAACCTGGTTTCGATCAATATTTTAGACGATATCGCATGTTAGGTCTGGGATAGGTCTGGGATTTGCCCTCATCAGGGTCATACCTTCGCATTTCTCACATACTTGTTGGCCAGATCCTGGGCTTTCACTGGTCTGGATCACGTAGTAATGTGGTACCACACTGAAACAGTCCATTAAACCTGGTGTCGATCAATATTCTAGAGAATAACGCATGTTAGGTCTTGGTTAGGTCTCGGATATGCTCTCATCACGCTCGTACTTTCGCATATTTCTCATACTGGATGGCCAGATTCTGGGCTTTTTCTGGTTTGAATCACGTAGTAATGTAGTACCACACTGAAACAGTCAATTAAACCTAGTTTCCACCAATATATTACAGGACAACGCAAGTTAGGTCTGGGATAGGTCTGGGATTTGCCCTCATCAGGCTCGTACTTTCGCGTTTTTCACACACTTGTTGAACAGATCCTGGATTTTTTTCTGGTTTGGATCCCGTAGTAATGTGGTACCACACTGAAACAGTCGATTAAACCTGGTTTCGATCAATATTTTTGAGGATAACGCATGCTAGGTCTGGGATAGGTCTGGGATTTGCCCTCATCAGGCTCATAGTTTCGCGTTTTTCACATACTTGTTGAACAGATCCTGGGCTTTTGCTGGTTTGGATCACGTAGTAATGTGGTACCACACTGAAACAGTCCATTAAACCTGGTTTCGATCTATATTTTAGAGAATAAAGCATGTTAGGTCAGAGTTAGGTCTGGGGTTTGCTCTCATCAGGCTCGTACTTTCGCATATTTATCATACTTGAAGGTCTGATTCGGGGTTTTTTCGGGTTTCGATCACGTAGTAATGTGGTACCACACTGAAACATTCAATTAAATCTGGTCTTGATAAATATTTTAGAGGATAACGCATGTTAGGTCTGGGTTAGGTCTAGGATTTGCTCTCGGCAGGCTCATACTCTCGCATATTTCTTATACTTGATGGCCAGATCCTGGCCTTTTTCTGGTTTGGATCACGTAGCAATGTGGTACCACACTGAAACAGTCGATTAAACCTGGTTTCGATCAATATTTTAGACGATATCGCATGTTAGGTCTGGGATAGGTCTGGGATTTGCCCTCATCAGGGTCATACTTTCGCATTTTTCCCATACTTGTTGAACAGAACCCTGGGTTTTTCTGGTTTGGATCACGTAGTAAAGTGGTACCACACTGAAACAGTCGATTAATCACGGTCTCGATGAATATTTTATAGGATAACGCAAGTTAGGTCTGGGATAGGTGTGGGATCTGCCCTCATCAGGCTCATACCTTCGCATTTCTCACATACTTGTTGGCCAGATCCTGGGCTTTCACTGGTATGGATCACGTAGTAATGTGGTACCACACTGAAACAGTCCATTAAACCTGGTTTCGATCAATATTCTAGAGAATAACGCATGTTAGGTCTTGGTTAGGTCTCGGATATGCTCTCATCAAGCTCGTACTTTCGCATATTTCTCATACTGGATGGCCAGATTCTGGGCTTTTTCTGGTTTGAATCACGTAGAAATGTAGTGCCACACTGAAACAGTCAATTAAACCTAGTTTCCACCAATATTTTACAGGACAACGCAAGTTAGGTCTGGGATAGGTCTGGGATTTGCCCTCATCAGGCTCGTACTTTGGCGTTTTTCACACACTTGTTGAACAGATCCTGGGTTTTTTTCTGGTTTGGATCACGTAGTAATGTGGTACCACACTGAAACTGTCGATTAAACCTGGTTTCGATCAATATTTTTGAGGATAACGCATGTTAGGTCTGGGATAGGTCTGGGATTTGCCATCATCAGACTCATACTTTCGCATTCTTCACATACTTGTTGGCCAGATCCTGGGCTTTCACTGGTATGGATCACGTAGTAATGTGGTACCACACTGAAACAGTCCATTAAACCTGGTTTCGATCAATATTCTAGAGAATAACGCATGTTAGGTCTTGGTTAGGTCTCGGATATGCTCTCATCAAGCTCGTACTTTCGCATATTTCTCATACTGGATGGCCAGATTCTGGGCTTTTTCTGGTTTGAATCACGTAGAAATGTAGTACCACACTGAAACAGTCAATTAAACCTAGTTTCCACCAATATTTTACAGGACAACGCAAGTTAGGTCTGGGATAGGTCTGGGATTTGCCCTCATCAGGCTCGTACTTTCGCGTTTTTCACACACTTGTTGAACAGATCCTGGGTTTTTTTTCTGGTTTGGATCACGTAGTAATGTGGTACCACACTGAAACATTCAATTAAACCTGGTCTTGATAAATATTTTAGAGGATAACGCATGTTAGGTCTGGGTAAGGTGTAGGATTTGCCCTCATCAGACTCATACTTTCGTATTTTTCACATACTTGTTGAACAGATCCTGGGCTTTTCCGGTTTGGATCACGCAGTAATGTGGTACCACACTGAAACAGTCCACTAAACCTGGTTTCGATCAATATTTTAGAGGATACCGCATGTTATGTCTAGGTTAGGCCTGGGATTTGCCCTCATCAGACTCATACTTTCGCATACTTCACATACTTGTTGAACAGATCCTGGGTTTTTTTCTGGTTTGGATCACGTAGTAATGCTGTACCACACTGAAGCATTCAATTAAACCTGGTCTTGATAAATATTTTAGAGGATAACGCATGTTAGGTCTGGGTAAGGTCTAGGATTTGCCCTCATGAGGCTCATACTTTCGCATATTTCTAATACTTCATGGCTAGATCCTGGGCTATTTCTGGATTGGATCACGTTGTAATGTGGTACCACACTGAAACAGTCCATTAAACCTGGTTTCGATCAATATCTTTGAGGATAACGCATGTTAGGTCTAGGTTAGGCCTGGGAGTTTCACTCATCAGTCTCATACTTTCGCATACTTCACATACTAGTTGAACAGTTCCTGGGTTATTTCTGGTTTGGATCAGGTAGTATTGTGGTACCACACTGAAACAGTCGATTAAACCTGGTTTCGATCAATATTTTAGATGATAATACATGTTAGGTCTGGGTTAGGTCTTGGATTTGCCCTCATCTGGCTCATATTTTCGCATATTTCTCATACTTGTTGGCCAGATCCTGGGCTTTTTCTGGATTGGATCACGTAGTTATGTGGTACCACACTGAAACAGTCGATTAATCCTGGTCTCGATCAATATTTTATTGGATAACGCAAGTTAGGTCTGGGATTTGTCTGGGATCTGCCCTCGTCAGACTCATACTTTCGCATACTTCACATACTTGTTGAACGGATCCTGGGTTTTTTCTGGTTTGGAGCACGCAGTAATGTGGTACCACACTGAAACATTCAATTAAACCTGGTCTTGATAAATATTTTAGAGGATAACGCATGTTAGGTCTGGGTAAGGTGTAGGATTTGCCCTCATCAGGGTCATACTTTCGTATTTTTCACATACTTGTTGAACAGATCCTGGGCTTTTCCGGTTTGGATCACGCAGTAATGTGGTACCACACTGAAACAGTCCACTAAACCTGGTCACGATCAATATTTTAGAGAATAAGGCATGTTAGGTCAAGGTTAGGTCCGGGATTTGCCCTCATCAGACTCATACTTTCGCATTCTTCACATACTAGTTGAACAGTTCCTGGGTTATTTCTGGTTTGGATCAGGTAGTAATGTGGTACCACACTGAAACAGTCTATTAAACCTGGTTCGATCAATATTTTAGATGATAATACATGTTAGGTCTGGGTTAGGTCTTGGATTTGCCCTCATCTGGCTCATACTTTCGCATGTTTCTCATACTTGTTGGCCAGATCCTGGGCTTTTTCTGGATTGGATCACGTAGTTATGTGGTACCACACTGAAACAGTCGATTAATCCTGGTCTCGATCAATATTTTATTGGATAACGCAAGTTAGGTCTGGGATTTGTCTGGGATCTGCCCTCGTCAGACTCATACTTTCGCATACTTCACATACTTGTTGAACAGATCCTGTGTTTTTTTCTGGTTTGGATCACGTAGTAATGTGGTACCACACCGAAACATTCAATTAAACCTGGTCTTGATAAATATTTTAGAGGATAACGCATGTTAGATCTGGGTTAGGTCTAGGATTTGCCCTCATCAGGGTCATACTTTCGTGTTTCTCACATACTTGTTGAACAGATCCTGGGCTATTTCTGGATTGAATCACGTAGTAATGTGGTACCACACTGAAACAGTCAATGAAACCTGGTTTCGATCAATATTTTATAGGTTGACGCAAGTTAGGTCTGGGATAGGTCTGGGATTTGCCCTCATCAGGGTCATATTTTCGCGTTTTTCACATACTTGTTGAACCGATCCCTGGCTTTTTCTGGTTTGGATCACGTCCTAATGTGGTACCACACTGAAACAGTCCATCAAACCTGGTTTAGATCAATAATTTAGAGGAAAACGCATGTTAGGTCTAGGTTAGGCCTGGGATTTGCCCTCATCAGACTCATACTTTCGCATACTTCACATACTTGTTGAACAGATCCTGGGTTTTTTTCCGGTTTGGATCACGTAGTAATGTGGTACCACACTGAAACAGTCGATTAAACCTGGTTTCGATCAATATTTTTGAGGATAACGCATGTTAGGTCTGGGATAGGTCTGGGATTTGCCCTCATCAGACTCATACTTTCGCATTCTTCACATACTTGTTGAACGGATCCTGGGTTTTTTCTGGTTTGGATCACGTAGTAATGTGGTACCACACTGAAGCATTGAATTAAACCTGGTCTTGATAAATATTTTAGAGGATAGCGCGTGTTAGGTCTGGGTAAGGTCTAGGATTTGCCCTCATCAGGCTCATACTTTCGCATATTTCTAATACTTCATGGCTAGATCCTGGGCTATTTCTGGATTGGATCACGTTGTAATGTGGTACCACACTGAAACAGTCCATTAAATCTGGTTTCGATCAATATCTTTGAGGATAACGCATGTTAGGTCTAGGTTAGGCCTGGGAGTTTCACTCATCAGTCTCATACTTTCGCATACTTCACATACTAGTTGAACAGTTCCTGGGTTATTTCTGGTTTGGATCAGGTAGTAATGTGGTACCACACTGAAACAGTCGATTAAACCTGGTTTCGATCAATATTTTAGATGATAATACATGTTAGGTCTGGGTTAGGTCTTGGATTTGCCCTCATCTGGCTCATATTTTCGCATATTTCTCATACTTGTTGGCCAGATCCTGGGCTTTTTCTGGATTGGATCACGTAGTTATGTGGTACCACACTGAAACAGTCGATTAATCCTGGTCTCGATCAATATTTTATTGGATAACGCAAGTTAGGTCTGGGATTTGTCTGGGATCTGCCCTCGTCAGACTCATACTTTCGCATACTTCACATACTTGTTGAACAGATCCTGGGTTTTTTTCTGGTTTGGATCACGTAGTAATGTGGTACCACACCGAAACATTCAATTAAACCTGGTCTTGATAAATATTTTAGAGGATAACGCATGTTAGGTCTGGGTTAGGTCTAGGATTTGCCCTCATCAGGGTCATACTTTCGTGTTTCTCACATACTTGTTGAACAGATCCTGGGCTATTTCTGGATTGAATCACGTAGTAATGTGGTACCACACTGAAACAGTCAATGAAACCTGGTTTCGATCAATATTTTATAGGTTGACGCAAGTTTGGTCTGGGATAGGTCTGGGATTTGCCCTCATCAGGGTCATATTTTCGCGTTTTTCACATACTTGTTGAACCGATCCCTGGCTTTTTCTGGTTTGGATCACGTCCTAATGTGGTACCACACTGAAACAGTCCATCAAACCTGGTTTAGATCAATAATTTAGAGGAAAACGCATGTTAGGTCTAGGTTAGGCCTGGGATTTGCCCTCATCAGGCTCATACTTTCGCATATTTCTAATACTTCATGGCTAGATCCTGGGCTATTTCTGGATTGGATCACGTTGTAATGTGGTACCACACTGAAACAGTCCACTAAACCTGGTTTCGATCAATATTTTTGAGGATAACGCATGTTAGGTCTAGGTTAGGCCTGGGAGTTTCACTCATCAGTCTCATACTTTCGCATACTTCACATACTAGTTGAACAGTTCCTGGGTTATTTCTGGTTTGGATCAGGTAGTAATGTGGTACCACACTGAAACAGTCGATTAAACCTGGTTTCGATCAATATTTTAGAGGATAACTCATGTTAGGTCTGGCATAGGTCTGGGATTTGCCCTCATCAGACTCATACTTTCGCATACTTCACATACTTGATGAACAGATCCTGGGCTTTTTCTGGTTTGGATCACGTAGCAATGTGGTACCACACGGAAACAGTCGATTAAACCTGGTTTCGATCAATATTTTAGACGATATCGCATGTTAGGTCTGGGATAGGTCTGGGATTTGCCCTCATCAGGGTCATACTTTCGCATTTTTCCCATACTTGTTGAACAGAACCCTGGCTTTTTCTGGTTTGGATCACGTAGTAAAGTGGTACCACACTGAAACAGTCGATTAATCACGGTCTCGATGAATATTTTATAGGATAACGCAAGTTAGGTCTGGGATAGGTGTGGGATCTGCCCTCATCAGGCTCATACCTTCGCATTTCTCACATACTTGTTGGCCAGATCCTGGGCTTTCACTAGTCTGGATCACGTAGTAATGTGGTACCACACTGAAACAGTCCATTAAACCTGGTTTCGATCAATATTCTAGAGAATAACGCATGTTAGGTCTTGGTTAGGTCTCGGATATGCTCTCATCACGCTCGTACTTTCGCATATTTCTCATACTGGATGGCCAGATTCTGGGCTTTTTCTGGTTTGAATCACGTAGTAATGTAGTACCACACTGAAACAGTCAATTAAACCTAGTTTCCACCAATATTTTACAGGACAACGCAAGTTAGGTCTGGGATAGGTCTGGGATTTGCCCTCATCAGGCTCGTACTTTCGCGTTTTTCACACACTTGTTGAACAGGGCAAATCCCAGACCTATCCCAGACATAACTTGCGTTATCATCTAAAATATTCACAGAAACCTGTATTAATCGACTGTTTCAGTGTGGTACCACATTACTACGTGATCCAATCCAGAAAAAGCGCAGGATCTAGCCATGAAGAATGAGAAATATGCGAAATTAGGAGCCTGAATAGGGCAAATCCTAGACCTAACCCATACCTAACAAGCGTTATCCTCTAAAATATTTATCTAGACCAGGTTTAATCGACTGTTTCAGTGTGATACCACATTTATACCTGATCCAATCCAGAAAAAGCCAGGGAACTGTTCAACAATTATGTGAAAAATGCGAAAATATGTCCCTGATGAGGGCAAATCCCGGACCTATCCCAGACCTAACATGCGTTATCCTCTAAAATATTGATCGAAACCAGGTTTAATGGACTGCTTCAGTGTGGTACCACATTGCTACGTGATCCAAACCAGAAAAAACCCAGGATCTGTTCAACAAGAAAGTGAAAAACGCGAAACTATGAGCCTGATGAGGGCAAATCCCAGACCTATCCCAGACATAACAGGCGATATCCTCTAAAATATTGATCGAAACCAGGTTTAATGGACTGTTTCGGTGTGGTACCACATTACTACGTGTTCCAAACCAGAAAAAAACCAGAATCTGTTCAACAAGTATGTGAAAAACGCGAAACTATGAGCCTGAAGAGGGCAAATCCCAGTCCTATCCCAGACATAACATGCGTTATCCTCTAAAATATTGATCAAAACCAGGTGTAATGGTCTGTTTCAGTGTGGTACCACATTACTACGTGATCCAAACCAGAAAAAACCCAGGATCTGTTCAACAAGTATGTGAAAAATGCGAAAATATGACCCTGATGAGGGCAAATCCCGGACCTATCCCAGACCTAACATGCGTTATCCTCTAAAATATTGATCGAAACCAGGTTTAATGGACTGTTTCAGTGTGGTACCACATTGCTACGTGATCCAAACCAGAAAAAACCCAGGATCCGTTCAACAAGTATGTGATGAATGCGAAAGTATGTGTCTGATCAGGGAAAATCCCAGGCCTAACCTAGACCTAGCATGCGTTACCCTCAAAAATATTGATCACAACCAGGTTTAATGGACTGTTTCAGTGTGGTACCACATTACTACGTGATCCAAACCAGAAAAACCCAGGATCTGTTCAACAAGTAAGTGAAAAACGCGAAACTATGAACCTGATGAGGGCAAATCCCAGGCCTAACCTGGGCCTAACATGCGTTACCCTCAAAGATATTGATCGAAACCAGGTTTAATGGACTGTTTCAGTGTGGTACCACATTGCTACGTGATCCAAACCAGAAAAAACCCAGGATCCGTTCAACAAGTATGTGATGAATGCGAAAGTATGTGTCTGATGAGGGAAAATCCCAGGCCTAACCTAGACCTAACATGCGTTACCCTCAAAGATATTGATCGAAACCAGGTTTAATGGACTGTTTCAGTGTGGTACCACATTGCTACGTGATCCAAACCAGAAAAAACCCAGGATCCGTTCAACAAGTATGTGATGAATGCGAAAGTATGTGTCTGATGAGGGAAAATCCCAGGCCTAACCTAGACCTAGCACGCGTTACCCTCAAAAATATTGATCGCAACCAGGTTTAATGGACTGTTTCAGTGTGGTACCACATTACTACGTGATCCAAACCAGAAAAACCCAGGATCTGTTCAACAAGTATGTGAAAAACGCGAAACTATGAGCCTGATGAGGGCAAATCCCAGACCTATCCCAGACATAACATGCGTTATCCTCTAAAATATTGATGGAAACCAGGTTTAATTTACTGTTTCAGTGTGGTACCACATTACTACGTGATCCAATCCAGAAAAAGCCCAGGATCTAGCCATGAAGTATGAGAAATATGCGAAAGTATGTGTCGGATGAGGGAAAATCCCAGGCCTAACCTAGACCTAACATGCGCTATCATCTAAAATATTCACAGAAACCTGCTTTAATCGACTGTTTCAGTGTGGTACCACATTACTACGTGATCCAATCCAGAAAAAGCCCAGGATCTAGCCATGAAGTATGAGAAATATGCGAAATTAGGAGCCTGATTAGGTCAAATCCTAGACCTAACCCAGACCTAACATGCGTTATCCTCTAAAATATTTATCAAGACCAGGTTTAATCGACTGTTTCAGTGTGGTACCACATTACTACGTGATCCAAACAAGAAAAAACCCAGGATCTGTTCAACAAGTATGTGGAGAATGCGAAAGTATGTGTCTGATGAGGGAAAATCCCAGGCCTAACCTAGACCTAACATGCGTTACACTCAAAAATATTGATCGAAACCTGGTTTAGTGGACTGTTTCAGTGTGGTACCACATTACTACGTGATCCAAACCAGAAAAACACAGGATCCGTTCAACAAGTATGTGATGAATGGGAAAGTATGTGTCTGATGAGGGAAAATCCCAGGCCTAACCTAGACCTAACATGCGTTATCATCTAAAATATTCACAGAAACCTGCTTTAATCGACTGTTTCAGTGTGGTACCACATTACTACGTGATCCAATCCAGAAAAAGCCCAGGATCTAGCCATGAAGTATGAGAAATATGCGAAATTAGGAGCCTGATTAGGGCAAATCCTAGACCTTACCCAGACCTAACATGCGTTATCCTCTAAAATATTGATCGAAACCAGGTTTAATGGACTGTTCCAGTGTGGTAACACATTGCTACGTGATCGAAACCAGAAAAAACCGAGGATCCGTTCAACAAGTATGTGATGAATGCGAAAGTATGTGTCTGATGAGGGAAAATCCCAGGCCTAACCTAGACCTAACATGCGTTACCCTCAAAGATATTGATCGAAACCAGGTTTAATGGACTGTTTCAGTGTGGTACCACATTACTGCGTGATCCAAACCTGAAAAAGTCGAGGATCTAGCCATCAAGTATGAGAAATATGCGAAAGACTGAGCCTGCTGAGGGCAAATCCTAGACCTAACCCAGACCTAACATGAGTTATTCTGTAAAATATTGATCCAAACCAGGTTTAATGGACTGTTTCAGTGTGGTACCACATTAGTACATGATCCAAACCAGAATGAGCCAGGGATCTGTTCAACAAGTATGTGAAAAACGCGAAAGTATGACCCTGATGAACGCAAATCCCAGGCCTAACCTAGTCCTAACGTGCGTCATCCCCTAAAATATTGATCGCAACCAGGTTTAATGGACTGTTTCAGTGTGGTACCACATTACTACGTGATCCAAACCAGAAAAATACCCAGGATCTGATTAACAGGTATGTGTAGAACGCGAAAATATGTGTCTGATGAGGGAAAATCCCAGGCCTAACCTAGACCTAACATGCGTTACACTCAAAAATATTGATCGAAACCTGGTTTAGTGGACTGTTTCAGTGTGGTACCACATTACTACGTGATCCAAACCAGAAAAACACAGGATCTGTTCAACAAGTAAGTGAAATACGCGAAACTATGAGCCAGATGAGGGCAAATCCCAGACCTATCCCATACATAACATGCGTTATCATCTAAAATATTCACAGAAACCTGCTTTAATCGACTGTTTCAGTGTGGTACCACATTACTACGTGATCCAATCCAGAAAAAGCCCAGGATCTAGCCATGAAGTATGAGAAATATGCGAAATTAGGAGCCTGATTAGGGCAAATCCTAGACCTAACCCAGACCTAACATGCGTTACCCTCTAAAATATTTATCAAGACCAGGTTTAATTGGCTGTTTCAGTGTGATACCACATTACTACCTGATCCAATCCAGAAAAAGCCAGCGATCTGTTCAACAATTATGTGAAAAATGCGAAAATATGACCCTGATGAGGGCAAATCCCGGACCTATCCCAGACCTAACATGCGTTATCCTCTAAAATATTGATCGAAACCAGGTTTAATGGACTGTTTCAGTGTGGTACCACATTGCTACGTGATCCAAACCAGAAAAAACCCAGGATCCGTTCAACAAGTATGTGATGAATGGGAAAGTATGTGTCTGATGAGGGAAAATCCCAGGCCTAACCTAGACCTAACATGCGTTATCATCTAAAATATTCACAGAAACCTGCTTTAATCGACTGTTTCAGTGTGGTACCACATTACTACGTGATCCAATCCAGAAAAAGCCCAGGATCTAGCCATGAAGTATGAGAAATATGCGAAATTAGGAGCCTGATTAGGGCAAATCCTAGACCTTACCCAGACCTAACATGCGTTATCCTCTAAAATATTTATCAAGACCAGGTTTAATTGACTGTTTCAGTGTGATACCACATTACTACCTGATCCAATCCAGAAAAAGCCAGGGATCTGTTCAACAATTATGTGAAAAATGCGAAAATATGACCCTGATGAGGGCAAATCCCGGACCTATCCCAGACATAACATGCGTTATCCTCTAAGATATTGATCGATACCAGGTTTAATGGACTGTTTCGGTGTGGTACCACATTACTACGTGATCCAAGCCAGAAAAAAACCAGAATCTGTTCAACAAGTATGTGAAAAACGCGAAACTATGAGCCTGAAGAGGGCAAATCCCAGGCCTAACCTGGGCCTAACATGCGTTACCCTCAAAAATATTGATCGAAACCAGGTTTAATGGACTGTTTCAGTGTGGTACCACATTACTACGTGATCCAAACCAGAAAAAAACCAGGATTCGTTCAACAAGTATGTGATGAATGCGAAAGTATGTGTCTGATGAGGGAAAATCCCAGGCCTAACCTAGACCTAACATGCGTTACCCTCAAAGATATTGATCGAAACCAGGTTTAATGGACTGTTTCAGTGTGGTACCACATTACTGCGTGATCCAAACCTGAAAAAGTCCAGGATCTAGCCATCAAGTATGAGAAATATGCGAAAGAATGAGCCTGCTGAGGGCAAATCCTAGACCTAACCCAGACCTAACATGAGTTATTCTCTAAAATATTGATCCAAACCAGGTTTAATGGACTGTTTCAGTGTGGTACCACATTAGTACATGATCCAAACCAGAATGAGCCAGGGATCTGTTCAACACGTATGTGAAAAACGCGAAAGTATGACCCTGATGAACGCAAATCCCAGGCCTAACCCAGTCCTAACGTGCGTCATCCCCTAAAATATTGTTCGAAACCAGGTTTAATGGACTGTTTCAGTGTGGTACCACATTACTACGTGATCCAATCCAGAAAAAGCCCAGGATCGAGCCATGGAGTTTGAGAAATATGCGAAATTATGAGCCTGATTAAATCCTAGACCTAACCCAGACCTAACATGCGTTATCCTCAAAAATATTGATCGAAAACAGGTTTAATTGAATGTATCAGTGTGGTACCGCCTTACTACGTGATCCAAACCAGAAAAAACCCAGGATCCGTTCAACAAGTATGTGGAGAATGCGAAAGTATGTGTCTGATGAGGGAAAATCCCAGGCCTAACAAAGACCTAACATGCGTTATCCTCAAAAATATTGTTCGAACCCAGGTTTAATCGACTGTTTCAGTGTGGTACCACATTACTACCTGATCCAAACCAGAAAAATACCCAGGATCTGATTAACAGGTATGTGTAGAACGCGAAAATATGTGTCTGATGAGGGCAAATCCCCGGCCTAAACTAGTCATAACATGCGTTATCCTCTAAAATATTGATCGAAACCTGGTTTAATGGACTGTTTCAGTGTGGTACCACATTACTACCTGATCCAAACCAGAAAAATACCCAGGATCTGATTAACAGGTATGTGTAGAACGCGAAAATATGTGTCTGATGTGGGCAAATCCCAGGCCCAACCAAGTCATAACATGCGTTATCCTCTAGAATATTGATCGAAACCAGGTTTAATTGAATGTATCAGTGTGGTACCGCCTTACTACGTGATCCAAACCAGAAAAAACCCAGGATCCGTTCAACAAGTATGTGGAGAATGCGAAAGTATGTGTCTGATGATGGCAAATCCTAGGCCTAACCTAACCATAACATGCGTTATCCTCTAAAATATTGATCGAAACCAGGTTTAATTGAATGTTTCAGTGTGATACCACATTGCTACCTGATCCAATCCAGAAAAAGCCCAGGATCTAGCCATCAAGTATGAGAAATATGCGATAGTATGAGCCCGCAGAGGGCAAATCCTAGTCCTAACCCAGACCTAACATGCGCTATCCTCTAAAATATTTATCAAGACAAGATTTAATTGAATGTCTCAGTGTGGTACCACATTACTACGTGATCCAAACCAGAAAAAACCCAGGATCTGTTCAACAAGTATGTGCAGAATGCGAAAGTATGTGTCTGATGAGGGCAAATCCCAGGCCTAACCTAGACATAACATGCGTTATCCTCTAGAATATTGATCGAAACCAGGTTTAATGGACTGTTTCAGTGTGGTTCCACATTAGTACATGATCCAAACCAGAATGAGCCAGGGATCTGGTCAACAAGTGTGTGGAGAATGCGAAAGTATAAGCCTGACGAGGGCAAATCCCAGACCTATCCCAGACATAACATGCGTTATCCTCTAAAATATTGATCGAAACCAGGTTTAATGAACTGTTTCAGTGTGGTACCACATTACTACGTGATCCAAACCAGAATAAACCCAGGATCTGGTCAACAAGTATGTGGAGAATGCGAATGTATGAGCCTGACGCGGGCAAATCTCAGACCTATCCCAGACATAACATGCGTTATCCTCTAAAATATTGATCGAAACCAGGTTTAATGGACTGTTTCAGTGTGGTACCACATTACTACGTGATCCAAACCAGGAAAAACCCAGGATCTGTTCAACAAGTATGTGAAAAATGCGAAGGCATGACCTTGATGATGGCAATTCCCAGACCTAACCAAGACCTAACATGCGTTATTCTCTAAAATATTGATCGAAACCAGGTTTAATGGACTGTTTCAGTGTGGTACCACATTACTACGTGATTCAATCCAGAAAAAGCCAGGGATCTGTTCAACAAGTATGTGAAAAATGCGAAGATATGACCCTGATGAGGGCAAATCCCGGACCTATCCCAGACCGAACTTGCGTTATCCTCTAAAATATTGATCGAAACCAGGTTTAATTTACTGTTTCAGTGTGGTACCACATTACCACGTGATCCAATCCAGAAAAAGCCCAGGATCTGGTCACCAACTATGAGAAATATGCGAAAGTACCAGCCTGATGAGAGCAAATCCCAGAACTAACCAAGACTTAACATGCGTTATCCCCTAAAATATTGATCGATACCAGGTTTAATGGACTGTTTCAGTGTGGTACTACATTACTACGTGATCCAAACCAGAATAAACCCAGGATCTGGCCAACAATTATGTGGAGAATGCGAAAGTATGAGCCTGACGAGGGCAAATCCCAGACCTATCCCATACATAACATGCGTTATTGTCTAAAATATTGATCGAAACCAGGTTTAATGGACTCTTTCAGTGTGGTACCACATTACTACGTGATTCAATCCAGAAAAAGCCAGGGATCTGTTCAACAAGTATGTGAAAAATGCGAAGATATGACCCTGATGAGGGCAAATCCCGGACATATCCCAGACCGAACTTGCGTTATCCTCTAAAATATTGATCGAAACCAGGTTTAATGGACTGTTTCAGTGTGGTACCACATTACTACGTGATGCAAACCAGAAAAAACCCAGGATCTGTTCAACAAGTATGTGGACAATGCGAAAGTATGTGTCTGATGATGGCAAATCCTAGGCCTAACCTAACCATAACATGCGTTATTCTCTAAAATATTGATCGAAACCAGGTTTGATGGACTCTTTCAGTGTGGTACCACATTACTACGTGATTCAATCCAGAAAAAGCCAGGGATCTGTTCAACAAGTATGTGAAAAATGCGAAGATATGACCCTGATGAGGGCAAATCCCGGACATATCCCAGACCGAACTTGCGTTATCCTCTAAAATATTGATCGAAACCAGGCTTAATTTACTGTTTCAGTGTGGTACCACATTACTACGTGATCCAATCCAGAAAAAGCCCAGGATCTAGCCATGGAGTTTGAGAAATATGCGAAATTATGAGCCAGATTAAATCCTAGACCTAACCTAGACCTAACATGCGTTATCCTCAAAAATATTGATCGAAAACAGGTTTAATTGAATGTATCAGTGTGGTACCGCCTTACTACGTGATCCAAACCAGAAAAAACCCAGGATCCGTTCAACAAGTATGTGGAGAATGCGAAAGTATGTGTCTGATGAGGGAAAATCCCAGGCCTAACAAAGACCTAACATGCGTTATCCTCAAAAATATTGTTCGAACCCAGGTTTAATCAACTGTTTCAGTGTGGTACCACATTACTACCTGATCCAAACCAGAAAAATACCCAGGATCTGATTAACAGGTATGTGTAGAACGCGAAAATATGTGTCTGATGAGGGCAAATCCCCGGCCTAAACTAGTCATAACATGCGTTATCCTCTAAAATATTGATCGAAACCAGGTTTAATGGACTGTTTCAGTGTGGTACCACATTACTACCTGATCCAAACCAGAAAAATACCCAGGATCTGATTAACAGGTATGTGTAGAACGCGAAAATATGTGTCTGATGTGGGCAAATCCCAGGCCCAACCAAGTCATAACATGCGTTATCCTCTAAAATATTGATCGAAACCAGGTTTAATGGACTGTTTCAGTGTGGTTCCACATTATTACGTGATCCGAACCAGAATAAACCCAGGATCTGGTCAACAAGTGTGTGGAGAATGCGAAAGTATAAGCCTGACGAGGGCAAATCCCAGACCTATCCCAGACATAACATGCGTTATCCTCTAAAATATTGATCGAAACCAGGTTTAATGGACTGTTTCAGTGTGGTACCACATTACTACGTGATCCAAACCAGAATAAACCCAGGATCTGGTCAACAAGTATGTGGAGAATGCGAATGTATGAGCCTGACGAGGGCAAATCTCAGACCTATCCCAGACATAACATGCGTTATCCTCTAAAATATTGATCGAAACCAGGTTTAATGGACTGTTTCAGTGTGGTACCACATTACTACGTGATCCAAACCAGGAAAAACCCAGGATCTGTTCAACAAGTATGTGAAAAATGCGAAGGCATGACCTTGATGATGGCAATTCCCAGACCTAACCAAGACCTAACATGCGTTATTCTCTAAAATATTGATCGAAACCAGGTTTAATGGACTGTTTCAGTGTGGTACCACATTACTACGTGATTCAATCCAGAAAAAGCCAGGGATCTGTTCAACAAGTATGTGAAAAATGCGAAGATATGACCCTGATGAGGGCAAATCCCGGACCTATCCCAGACCGAACTTGCGTTATCCTCTAAAATATTGATCGAAACCAGGTTTAATTTACTGTTTCAGTGTGGTACAACATTACCACGTGATCCAATCCAGAAAAAGCCCAGGATCTAGCCATGAGGTGTGAGAAATATGCGAAATTAGGAGCCTGATTAGGGCAAATCCTAGACCTAACCCAGACCTAACATGCGTAATCCCGTAAAATATTTACCAAGACCAGGTTTAATCGACTGTTTCAGTGTGGTACCACATTACTACGTGATCCAAACCAGAAAAAAACCCCAGGATCTGTACAACTAGTATATGAAGGATTCGAAAGTATGAGCCTGACGAGGGCAAATCCCAGACCTATCCCAGACATAACTTGCGTTATCATCTAAAATATTGACAGACATCTGTTTTAATCGACTGATTCAGTGTGGTACCACATTACTACGTGATCCAAACCAGAAAAAGCCCAGAATCTGGTCACCAACTATGAGAAATATGCGAAAGTACGAGCCTGATGAGAGCAAATCCCAGAACTAACCAAGACTTAACATGCGTTATCCCCTAAAATATTGATCGATACCAGGTTTAGTGGACTGTTTCAGTGTGGTACTACATTACTACGTGATCCAAACCAGAATAAACCCAGGATCTGGCCAACAAGTATGTGGAGAATGCGAAAGTATGAGCCTGACGAGGGCAAATCTCAGACCTATCCCAGACATAACATGCGTTATCCTCTAAAATATTGATCGAAACCAGGTTTAATGGACTGTTTCAGTGTGGTACCACATTACTACGTGATCCAAACCAGAAAAAACCCGGGATCCGTTCAACAAGTATGTGGAGAATGCGAAAGTATGTGTCTGATGATGGCAAATCCCAGGCCTAACCTAGACATAACATGCGTTATCCTCTAGAATATTGATCGAAACCAGGTTCAATTGAATGTTTCAGTGTGATACCACATTACAACCTGATCCAATCCAGAATAAACCCAGGATCCGTTCAACAAGTATGTGGAGAATGCGAAAGTATAAGCCTGACGAGGGCAAATCTCAGACCTATCCCATACATAACATGCGTTATCCTCTAAAATATTGATCGAAACCAGGTTTAATGGACTGTTTCAGTGTGGTGCCACATTACTACGTGATCCAAACCAGAATAAACCCAGGATCTGGCCAACAAGTATGTGGAGAATGCGAAAGTATGAGCCTGACGAGGGCAAATCCCAGACCTATCCCAGACATAACATGCGTTATCCTCTAAAATATTGATCGAAACCAGGTTTAATGGACTGTTTCAGTGTGGTACCACATTACTACGTGATCCAAACCAGAATAAACCCAGGATCTGTTCAACAAGTATGTGAAAAATGCGAAGGTATGACCTTGATGATGGCAATTCCCAGACCTAACCAAGACCTAACATGCGTTATTGTCTAAAATATTGATCTTAACCAGGTTTAATGGACTCTTTCAGTGTGGTACCACATTACTACGTGATTCAATCCAGAAAACGCCAGGGATCTGTTCAACAAGTATGTGAAAAATGCGAAGATATGACCCTGATGAGGGCAAATCCTGGACATATCCCAGACCGAACTTGCGTTATCCTCTAAAATATTGATCGAAACACAGGTTTAATGGACTGTTTCAGTGTGGTACCACATTACTACGTGATCCAAACCAGAAAAAACCCAGGATCTGTTCAACAAGTATGTGGAGAATGCGAAAGTATGTGTCTGATGATGGCAAATCCTAGGCCTAACCTAACCATAACATGCGTTATCCTCTAAAATATTGATCGAAACCAGGTTTAATTGAATGTTTCAGTGTGATACCACATTGCTACCTGATCCAATCCAGAAAAAGCCCAGGATCTAGCCATCAAGTATGAGAAATATGCGATAGTATGAGCCCGCTGAGGGCAAATCCTAGACCTAACCCAGACCTAACATGCGCTATCCTCTAAAATATTTATCAAGACAAGATTTAATTGAATGTCTCAGTGTGGTACCACATTACTACGTGATCCAAACCAGAAAAAACCCAGGATCTGTTCAACAAGTATGTGCAGAATGCGAAAGTATGTGTCTGATGAGGGCAAATCCCAGGCCTAACCTAGACATAACATGCGTTATCCTCTAGAATATTGATCGAAACCAGGTTTAATTGAATGTTTCAGTGTGATACCACATTACAACCTGATCCAATCCAGAAAAAGCCCAGGATCTAGCCATCAAGTATGAGAAATATGCGATAGTATGAGCCCGCTGAGGGCAAATCCTAGACCTAACCCAGACCTAATATGCGTTATCCTCTAAAATATTTATCAAGACCAGATTTAATTGAACGTTTGAGTGTGGTACCACATTACTACGTGATCCAAACCAGAAAAAACACAGGATCTGTTCAACAAGTATGTGAAAAATGCGAAGATATGACCCTGATGAGGGCAAATCCCGGACCTATCCCAGACCTAGCTTGCGTTATCCTCTAAAATATTGATCGAAACCAGGTTTAATTTACTGTTTCAGTGTGGTACCACATTACTACGTGATCCAATCCAGAAAAAGCCCAGGATCTAGCCATGAAGTATGAGAAATATGCGAAATTAGGAGCCTGATTAGGGCAAATCCTAGACCTAACCCAGACCTAACATGCGTTATCCTCTAAAATATTTATCAAGACCAGGTTTAATTGACTGTTTCAGTGTGATACCACATTACTACCTGATCCAATCCAGAAAAAGCCAGGGATCTGTTCAACAATTATGTGAAAAATGCGAAAATATGACCCTGATGATGGCAAACCCCGGACCTATCCGAGACATAACATGCGTTATCCTCTAAGATATTGATCGATACCAGGTTTAATGGACTGTTTCGGTGTGGTACCACATTACTACGTGATCCAAGCCAGAAAAAAACCAGAATCTGTTCAACAAGTATGTGAAAAACGCGAAACTATGAGCCTGAAGAGGGCAAATCCCAGGCCTAACCTGGGCCTAACATGCGTTACCCTCAAAAATATTGATCGAAACCAGGTTTAATGGACTGTTTCAGTGTGGTACCACATTACTACGTGATCCAAACCAGAAAAACCCAGGATCTGTTCAACAAGTATGTGAAAAACGCGATACTATGAGCCTGATGAGGGCAAATCCCAGTCCTATCCCAGACCTAGCATGCGTTACACTCAAAGATATTGATCGAAACAACGTTTAATGGACTGTTTCAGTGTGGTACCACATTACTGCGTGATCCAAACCTGAAAAAGTCCAGGATCTAGCCATCAAGTATGAGAAATATGCGAAAGAATGAGCCTGCTGAGGGCAAATCCTAGACCTAACCCAGACCTAACATGAGTTATTCTCTAAAATATTGATCCAAACCAGATTTAATGGACTGTTTCAGTGTGGTACCACATTAGTACATGATCCAAACCAGAATGAGCCAGGGATCTGTTCAACACGTATGTGAAAAACGCGAAAGTATGACCCTGATGAACGCAAATCCCAGGCCTAACCTAGTCCTAACGTGCGTCATCCCCTAAAATATTGTTCGAAACCAGGTTTAATGGACTGTTTCAGTGTGGTACCACATTACTACGTGATCCAATCCAGAAAAAGCCCAGGATCGAGCCATGGAGTTTGAGAAATATGCGAAATTATGAGCCTGATTAAATCCTAGACCTAACCCAGACCTAACATGCGTTATCCTCAAAAATATTGATCGAAAACAGGTTTAATTGAATGTATCAGTGTGGTACCGCCTTACTACGTGATCCAAACCAGAAAAAACCCAGGATCCGTTCAACAAGTATGTGGAGAATGCGAAAGTATGTGTCTGATGAGGGAAAATCCCAGGCCTAACAAAGACCTAACATGCGTTATCCTCAAAAATATTGTTCGGACCCAGGTTTAATCGACTGTTTCAGTGTGGTACCACATTACTACCTGATCCAAACCAGAAAAATACCCAGGATCTGATTAACAGATATGTGTAGAACGCGAAAATATGTGTCTGATGAGGGCAAATCCCCGGCCTAAACTAGTCATAACATGCGTTATCCTCTAAAATATTGATCGATACCAGGTTTAATGGACTGTTTCAGTGTGGTACCACATTACTACCTCATCCAAACCAGAAAAATACCCAGGATCTGATTAACAGGTATGTGTAGAACGCGAAAATATGTGTCTGATGTGGGCAAATCCCAGGCCCAACCAAGTCATAACATGCGTTATCCTCTAAAATATTGATCGAAACCAGGTTTAATGGACTGTTTCAGTGTGGTTCCACATTATTACGTGATCCGAACCAGAATAAACCCAGGATCTGGTCAACAAGTGTGTGGAGAATGCGAAAGTATAAGCCTGACGAGGGCAAATCCCAGACCTATCCCAGACATAACATGCGTTATCCTCTAAAATATTGATCGAAACCAGGTTTAATGAACTGTTTCAGTGTGGTACCACATTACTACGTGATCCAAACCAGAATAAACCCATGATCTGCTCAAGAAGTATGTGGAGAATGCGAATGTATGAGCCTGACGAGGGCAAATCTCAGACCTATCCCAGACATAACATGCGTTATCCTCTAAAATATTGATCGAAACCAGGTTTAATGGACTGTTTCAGTGTGGTACCACATTACTACGTGATCCAAACCAGGAAAAACCCAGGATCTGTTCAACAAGTATGTGAAAAATGCGAAGGCATGACCTTGATGATGGCAATTCCCAGACCTAACCAAGACCTAACATGCGTTATTCTCTAAAATATTGATCGAAACCAGGTTTAATGGACTGTTTCAGTGTGGTACCACATTACTACGTGATTCAATCCAGAAAAAGCCAGGGATCTGTTCAACAAGTATGTGAAAAATGCGAAGATATGACCCTGATGAGGGCAAATCCCGGACCTATCCCAGACCGAACTTGCGTTATCCTCTAAAATATTGATCGAAACCAGGTTTAATTTACTGTTTCAGTGTGGTACCACATTACCACGTGATCCAATCCAGAAAAAGCCCAGGATCTAGCCATGAGGTGTGAGAAATATGCGAAATTAGGAGCCTGATTAGAGAAAATCCTAGACCTAACCCAGACCTAACATGCGTAATCCCGTAAAATATTTATCAAGACCAGGTTTAATCGACTGTTTGAGTGTGGTACCACATTACTACGTGATCCAAACCAGAAAAAAACCCCAGGATCTGTACAACTAGTATATGAAGGATTCGAAAGTATGAGCCTGACGAGGGCAAATCCCAGACCTATCCCAGACATAACTTGCGTTATCATCTAAAATATTGACAGACATCTGTTTTAATCGACTGATTCAGTGTGGTACCACATTACTACGTGATCCAAACCAGAAAAAGCCCAGAATCTGGTCACCAACTATGAGAAATATGCGAAAGTACCAGCCTGATGAGAGCAAATCCCAGAACTAACCAAGACTTAACATGCGTTATCCCCTAAAATATTGATCGATACCAGGTTTAATGGACTGTTTCAGTGTGGTACTACATTACTACGTGATCCAAACCAGAATAAACCCAGGATCTGGCCAACAAGTATGTGGAGAATGCGAAAGTATGAGCCTGACGAGGGCAAATCTCAGACCTATCCCAGACATAACATGCGTTATCCTCTAAAATATTGATCGAAACCAGGTTTAATGGACTGTTTCAGTGTGGTACCACATTACTACGTGATCCAAACCAGAAAAAACCCGGGATCCGTTCAACAAGTATGTGGAGAATGCGAAAGTATGTGTCTGATGATGGCAAATCCCAGGCCTAACCTAGACATAACATGCGTTATCCTCTAGAATATTGATCGAAACCAGGTTCAATTGAATGTTTCAGTGTGATACCACATTACAACCTGATCCAATCCAGAATAAACCCAGGATCCGTTCAACAAGTATGTGGAGAATGCGAAAGTATAAGCCTGACGAGGGCAAATCTCAGACCTATCCCATACATAACATGCGTTATCCTCTAAAATATTGATCGAAACCAGGTTTAATGGACTGTTTCAGTGTGGTGCCACATTACTACGTGATCCAAACCAGAATAAACCCAGGATCTGGCCAACAAGTATGTGGAGAATGCGAAAGTATGAGCCTGACGAGGGCAAATCCCAGACCTATCCCAGACATAACATGCGTTATCCTCTAAAATATTGATCGAAACCAGGTTTAATGGACTGTTTCAGTGTGGTACCACATTACTACGTGATCCAAACCAGAATAAACCCAGGATCTGTTCAACAAGTATGTGAAAAATGCGAAGGTATGACCTTGATGATGGCAATTCCCAGACCTAACCAAGACCTAACATGCGTTATTGTCTAAAATATTGATCTTAACCAGGTTTAATGGACTCTTTCAGTGTGGTACCACATTACTACGTGATTCAACCCAGAAAAAGCCAGGGATCTGTTCAACAAGTATGTGAAAAATGCGAAGATATGACCCTGATGAGGGCAAATCCTGGACATATCCCAGACCGAACTTGCGTTATCCTCTAAAATATTGATCGAAACCAGGTTTAATGGACTGTTTCAGTGTGGTACCACATTACTACGTGATCCAAACCAGAAAAAACCCAGGATCTGTTCAACAAGTATGTGGAGAATGCGAAAGTATGTGTCTGATGATGGCAAATCCTAGGCCTAACCTAACCATAACATGCGTTATCCTCTAAAATATTGATCGAAACCAGGTTTAATTGAATGTTTCAGTGTGATACCACATTGCTACCTGATCCAATCCAGAAAAAGCCCAGGATCTAGCCATCAAGTATGAGAAATATGCGATAGTATGAGCCCGCTGAGGGCAAATCCTAGACCTAACCCAGACCTAACATGCGCTATCCTCTAAAATATTTATCAAGACAAGATTTAATTGAATGTCTCAGTGTGGTACCACATTACTACGTGATCCAAACCAGAAAAAACCCAGGATCTGTTCAACAAGTATGTGCAGAATGCGAAAGTATGTGTCTGATGAGGGCAAATCCCAGGCCTAACCTAGACATAACATGCGTTATCCTCTAGAATATTGATCGAAACCAGGTTTAATTGAATGTTTCAGTGTGATACCACATTACAACCTGATCCAATCCAGAAAAAGCCCAGGATCTAGCCATCAAGTATGAGAAATATGCGATAGTATGAGCCCGCTGAGGGCAAATCCTAGACCTAACCCAGACCTAATATGCGTTATCCTCTAAAATATTTATCAAGACCAGATTTAATTGAACGTTTGAGTGTGGTACCACATTACTACGTGATCCAAACCAGAAAAAACACAGGATCTGTTCAACAAGTATGTGAAAAATGCGAAGATATGACCCTGATGAGGGCAAATCCCGGACCTATCCCAGACCTAGCTTGCGTTATCCTCTAAAATATTGATCGAAACCAGGTTTAATTTACTGTTTCAGTGTGGTACCACATTACTACGTGATCCAATCCAGAAAAAGCCCAGGATCTAGCCATGAAGTATGAGAAATATGCGAAATTAGGAGCCTGATTAGGGCAAATCCTAGACCTAACCCAGACCTAACATGCGTTATCCTCTAAAATATTTATCAGGACCAGGTTTAATTGACTGTTTCAGTGTGATACCACATTACTACCTGATCCAATCCAGAAAAAGCCAGGGATCTGTTCAACAATTATGTGAAAAATGCGAAAATATGACCCTGATGAGGGCAAACCCCGGACCTATCCGAGACATAACATGCGTTATCCTCTAAGATATTGATCGATACCAGGTTTAATGGACTGTTTCGGTGTGGTACCACATTACTACGTGATCCAAGCCAGAAAAAAACCAGAATCTGTTCAACAAGTATGTGAAAAACGCGAAACTATGAGCCTGAAGAGGGCAAATCCCAGGCCTAACCTGGGCCTAACATGCGTTACCCTCAAAAATATTGATCGAAACCAGGTTTAATGGACTGTTTCAGTGTGGTACCACATTACTACGTGGTCCAAACCAGAAAAACCCAGGATCTGTTCAACAAGTATGTGAAAAACGCGAAACTATGAGCCTGATGAGGGCAAATCCCAGACCTATCCCAGACCTAGCATGCGTTATCCTCTAAACTATTGATCAAAACCAGGTTTAATGGACTGTTTCAGTGTGGTACAACATTGCTACGTGATCGAAACCAGAAAAAACCCAGGATTCGTTCAACAAGTATGTGATGAATGCGAAAGTATGTGTCTGATGAGGGAAAATCCCAGGCCTAACCTAGACCTAACATGCGTTACACTCAAAGATATTGATCGAAACCACGTTTAATGGACTGTTTCAGTGTGGTACCACATTACTGCGTGATCCAAACCTGAAAAAGTCCAGGATCTAGCCATCAAGTATGAGAAATATGCGAAAGAATGAGCCTGCTGAGGGCAAATCCTAGACCTAACCCAGACCTAACATGAGTTATTCTCTAAAATATTGATCCAAACCAGATTTAATGGACTGTTTCAGTGTGGTACCACATTAGTACATGATCCAAACCAGAATGAGCCAGGGATCTGTTCAACACGTATGTGAAAAACGCGAAAGTATGACCCTGATGAACGCAAATCCCAGGCCTAACCTAGTCCTAACGTGCGTCATCCCCTAAAATATTGTTCGAAACCAGGTTTAATGGACTGTTTCAGTGTGGTACCACATTACTACGTGATCCAATCCAGAAAAAGCCCAGGATCGAGCCATGGAGTTTGAGAAATATGCGAAATTATGAGCCTGATTAAATCCTAGACCTAACCCAGACCTAACATGCGTTATCCTCAAAAATATTGATCGAAAACAGGTTTAATTGAATGTATCAGTGTGGTACCGCCTTACTACGTGATCCAAACCAGAAAAAACCCAGGATCCGTTCAACAAGTATGTGGAGAATGCGAAAGTATGTGTCTGATGAGGGAAAATCCCAGGCCTAACAAAGACC
This sequence comes from Colletes latitarsis, assembly GCF_051014445.1. Lineage (NCBI taxonomy): Eukaryota > Metazoa > Arthropoda > Insecta > Hymenoptera > Colletidae > Colletes > Colletes latitarsis. The sequence continues at coordinate 8,585,132 of NC_135134.1, read as the reverse complement.
TAACATGCGTTATCCTCAAAAATATTGTTCGAACCCAGGTTTAATCGACTGTTTCAGTGTGGTACCACATTACTACCTGATCCAAACCAGAAAAATACCCAGGATCTGATTAACAGGTATGTGTAGAACGCGAAAATATGTGTCTGATGAGGGCAAATCCCCGGCCTAAACTAGTCATAACATGCGTTATCCTCTAAAATATTGATCGATACCAGGTTTAATGGACTGTTTCAGTGTGGTACCACATTACTACCTGATCCAAACCAGAAAAATACCCAGGATCTGATTAACAGGTATGTGTAGAACGCGAAAATATGTGTCTGATGTGGGCAAATCCCAGGCCCAACCAAGTCATAACATGCGTTATCCTCTAAAATATTGATCGAAACCAGGTTTAATGGACTGTTTCAGTGTGGTTCCACATTATTACGTGATCCGAACCAGAATAAACCCAGGATCTGGTCAACAAGTGTGTGGAGAATGCGAAAGTATAAGCCTGACGAGGGCAAATCCCAGACCTATCCCAGACATAACATGCGTTATCCTCTAAAATATTGATCGAAACCAGGTTTAATGAACTGTTTCAGTGTGGTACCACATTACTACGTGATCCAAACCAGAATAAACCCATGATCTGCTCAACAAGTATGTGGAGAATGCGAATGTATGAGCCTGACGAGGGCAAATCTCAGACCTATCCCAGACATAACATGCGTTATCCTCTAAAATATTGATCGAAACCAGGTTTAATGGACTGTTTCAGTGTGGTACCACATTACTACGTGATCCAAACCAGGAAAAACCCAGGATCTGTTCAACAAGTATGTGAAAAATGCGAAGGCATGACCTTGATGATGGCAATTCCCAGACCTAACCAAGACCTAACATGCGTTATTCTCTAAAATATTGATCGAAACCAGGTTTAATGGACTGTTTCAGTGTGGTACCACATTACTACGTGATTCAATCCAGAAAAAGCCAGGGATCTGTTCAACAAGTATGTGAAAAATGCGAAGATATGACCCTGATGAGGGCAAATCCCGGACCTATCCCAGACCGAACTTGCGTTATCCTCTAAAATATTGATCGAAACCAGGTTTAATTTACTGTTTCAGTGTGGTACCACATTACCACGTGATCCAATCCAGAAAAAGCCCAGGATCTAGCCATGAGGTGTGAGAAATATGCGAAATTAGGAGCCTGATTAGAGAAAATCCTAGACCTAACCCAGACCTAACATGCGTAATCCCGTAAAATATTTATCAAGACCAGGTTTAATCGACTGTTTGAGTGTGGTACCACATTACTACGTGATCCAAACCAGAAAAAAACCCCAGGATCTGTACAACTAGTATATGAAGGATTCGAAAGTATGAGCCTGACGAGGGCAAATCCCAGACCTATCCCAGACATAACTTGCGTTATCATCTAAAATATTGACAGACATCTGTTTTAATCGACTGATTCAGTGTGGTACCACATTACTACGTGATCCAAACCAGAAAAAGCCCAGAATCTGGTCACCAACTATGAGAAATATGCGAAAGTACCAGCCTGATGAGAGCAAATCCCAGAACTAACCAAGACTTAACATGCGTTATCCCCTAAAATATTGATCGATACCAGGTTTAATGGACTGTTTCAGTGTGGTACTACATTACTACGTGATCCAAACCAGAATAAACCCAGGATCTGGCCAACAAGTATGTGGAGAATGCGAAAGTATGAGCCTGACGAGGGCAAATCCCAGACCTATCCCATACATAACATGCGTTATTGTCTAAAATATTGATCGAAACCAGGTTTAATGGACTCTTTCAGTGTGGTACCACATTACTACGTGATTCAATCCAGAAAAAGCCAGGGATCTGTTCAACAAGTATGTGAAAAATGCGAAGATATGACCCTGATGAGGGCAAATCCCGGACATATCCCAGACCGAACTTGCGTTATCCTCTAAAATATTGATCGAAACCAGGTTTAATGGACTGTTTCAGTGTGGTACCACATTACTACGTGATGCAAACCAGAAAAAACCCAGGATCTGTTCAACAAGTATGTGGAGAATGCGAAAGTATGTGTCTGATGATGGCAAATCCTAGGCCTAACCTAACCATAACATGCGTTATCCTCTAAAATATTGATCGAAACCAGGTTTAATTGAATGTTTCAGTGTGATACCACATTGCTACCTGATCCAATCCAGAAAAAGCCCAGGATCTAGCCATCAAGTATGAGAAATATGCGATAGTATGAGCCCGCTGAGGGCAAATCCTAGACCTAACCCAGACCTAACATGCGCTATCCTCTAAAATATTTATCAAGACAAGATTTAATTGAATGTCTCAGTGTGGTACCACATTACTACGTGATCCAAACCAGAAAAAACCCAGGATCTGTTCAACAAGTATGTGCAGAATGCGAAAGTATGTGTCTGATGAGGGCAAATCCCAGGCCTAACCTAGACATAACATGCGTTATCCTCTAGAATATTGATCGAAACCAGGTTTAATTGAATGTTTCAGTGTGATACCACATTACAACCTGATCCAATCCAGAAAAAGCCCAGGATCTAGCCATCAAGTATGAGAAATATGCGATAGTATGAGCCCGCTGAGGGCAAATCCTAGACCTAACCCAGACCTAATATGCGTTATCCTCTAAAATATTTATCAAGACCAGATTTAATTGAATGTTTGAGTGTGGTACCACATTACTACGTGATCCAAACCAGAAAAAACACAGGATCTGTTCAACAAGTATGTGAAAAATGCGAAGGTATGACCTTGATGATGGCAATTCCCAGACCTAACCAAGACCTAACATGCGTTATTCTCTAAAATATTGATCGAAACCAGGTTTAATGGACTCTTTCAGTGTGGTACCACATTACTACGTGATTCAATCCAGAAAAAGCCAGGGATCTGTTCAACAAGTATGTGAAAAATGCGAAGATATGACCCTGATGAGGGCAAATCCCGGACATATCCCAGGCCGAACTTGCGTTATCCTCTAAAATATTCATCGAAACCAGGTTTAATTTACTGTTTCAGTGTGGTACCACATTACTACGTGATCCAATCCAGAAAAAGCCCAGGATCTAGCCGTGAAGTATGAGAAATATGCGAAATTCGGAGCCTGATTAGGGCAAATCCTAGACCTAACCCAGACATAACATGCGTAATCCCGTAAAATATTTATCAAGACCAGGTTTAATCGACTGTTTCAGTGTGGTACCACATTACTACGTGATCCAAACCAGAAAAAAACCCAGGATCTGTACAACTAGTATATGAAGGATTCGAAAGTATGAGCCTGACGAGGGCAAATCCCAGACCTATCCCAGACATAACTTGCGCTATCATCTAAAATATTGACAGAAATCTGTTTTAATCGACTGATTCAGTGTGGTACCACATTACTACGTGATCCAAACCAGAAAAAGCCCAGAATCTGGTCATCAACTATAAGAAATATGCGAAAGTACGAGCCTGATGAGAGCAAATCCCAGAACTAACCAAGACTTAACATGCGTTATCCCCTAAAATATTGATCGATACCAGGTTTAATGGACTGTTTCAGTGTGGTACTACATTACTACGTGATCCAAACCAGAAAAAACCCAGGATCCGTTCAACAAGTATGTGGAGAATGCGAAAGTATGTGTCTGATGAGGGAAAATCCCAGGCCTAACAAAGACCTAACATGCGTTATCCTCAAAAATATTCATCGAACCCAGGTTTAATCGACTGTTTCAGTGTGGTACCACATTACTACCTGATCCAAACCAGAAAAATACCCAGGATCTGATTAACAGGTATGTGTAGAACGCGAAAATATGTGTCTGATGAGGGCAAATCCCCACCCTAAACTAGACATAAGATGCGTTATCCTCTAAAATACAGATCGAAACCAGGTTTAATGGACTGTTTCAGTGTGGTACCACATTACTACGTGATCCAAACCAGAAAAAACCCAGGATCTGTTCAACAAGTATGTGCAGAATGCGAAAGTATGTGTCTGATGAGGGCAAATCCCAGGCCTAACCTAGACATAACATGCGTTATCCTCTAGAATATTGATCGAAACCAGGTTTAATTGAATGTTTCAGTGTGATACCACATTACAACCTGATCCAATCCAGAAAAAGCCCAGGATCTAGCCATCAAGTATGAGAAATATGCGATAGTATGAGCCCGCTGAGGGCAAATCCTAGACCTAACCCAGACCTAATATGCGTTATCCTCTAAAATATTTATCAAGACCAGATTTAATTGAACGTTTGAGTGTGGTACCACATTACTACGTGATCCAAACCAGAAAAAACACAGGATCTGTTCAACAAGTATGTGAAAAATGCGAAGATATGACCCTGATGAGGGCAAATCCCGGACCTATCCCAGACCTAGCTTGCGTTATCCTCTAAAATATTGATCGAAACCAGGTTTAATTTACTGTTTCAGTGTGGTACCACATTACTACGTGATCCAATCCAGAAAAAGCCCAGGATCTAGCCATGAAGTATGAGAAATATGCGAAATTAGGAGCCTGATTAGGGCAAATCCTAGACCTAACCCAGACCTAACATGCGTTATCCTCTAAAATATTTATCAGGACCAGGTTTAATTGACTGTTTCAGTGTGATACCACATTACTACCTGATCCAATCCAGAAAAAGCCAGGGATCTGTTCAACAATTATGTGAAAAATGCGAAAATATGACCCTGATGAGGGCAAACCCCGGACCTATCCGAGACATAACATGCGTTATCCTCTAAGATATTGATCGATACCAGGTTTAATGGACTGTTTCGGTGTGGTACCACATTACTACGTGATCCAAGCCAGAAAAAAACCAGAATCTGTTCAACAAGTATGTGAAAAACGCGAAACTATGAGCCTGAAGAGGGCAAATCCCAGGCCTAACCTGGGCCTAACATGCGTTACCCTCAAAAATATTGATCGAAACCAGGTTTAATGGACTGTTTCAGTGTGGTACCACATTACTGCGTGGTCCAAACCAGAAAAACCCAGGATCTGTTCAACAAGTATGTGAAAAACGCGAAACTATGAGCCTGATGAGGGCAAATCCCAGACCTATCCCAGACCTAGCATGCGTTATCCTCTAAACTATTGATCAAAACCAGGTTTAATGGACTGTTTCAGTGTGGTACAACATTGCTACGTGATCGAAACCAGAAAAAACCCAGGATTCGTTCAACAAGTATGTGATGAATGCGAAAGTATGTGTCTGATGAGGGAAAATCCCAGGCCTAACCTAGACCTAACATGCGTTACACTCAAAGATATTGATCGAAACCACGTTTAATGGACTGTTTCAGTGTGGTACCACATTACTGCGTGATCCAAACCTGAAAAAGTCCAGGATCTAGCCATCAAGTATGAGAAATATGCGAAAGAATGAGCCTGCTGAGGGCAAATCCTAGACCTAACCCAGACCTAACATGAGTTATTCTCTAAAATATTGATCCAAACCAGATTTAATGGACTGTTTCAGTGTGGTACCACATTAGTACATGATCCAAACCAGAATGAGCCAGGGATCTGTTCAACACGTATGTGAAAAACGCGAAAGTATGACCCTGATGAACGCAAATCCCAGGCCTAACCTAGTCCTAACGTGCGTCATCCCCTAAAATATTGTTCGAAACCAGGTTTAATGGACTGTTTCAGTGTGGTACCACATTACTACGTGATCCAATCCAGAAAAAGCCCAGAATCGAGCCATGGAGTTTGAGAAATATGCGAAATTATGAGCCTGATTAAATCCTAGACCTAACCCAGACCTAACATGCGTTATCCTCAAAAATATTGATCGAAAACAGGTTTAATTGAATGTATCAGTGTGGTACCGCCTTACTACGTGATCCAAACCAGAAAAAACCCAGGATCCGTTCAACAAGTATGTGGAGAATGCGAAAGTATGTGTCTGATGAGGGAAAATCCCAGGCCTAACAAAGACCTAACATGCGTTATCCTCAAAAATATTGTTCGAACCCAGGTTTAATCGACTGTTTCAGTGTGGTACCACATTACTACCTGATCCAAACCAGAAAAATACCCAGGATCTGATTAACAGGTATGTGTAGAACGCGAAAATATGTGTCTGATGAGGGCAAATCCCCGGCCTAAACTAGTCATAACATGCGTTATCCTCTAAAATATTGATCGATACCAGGTTTAATGGACTGTTTCAGTGTGGTACCACATTACTACCTGATCCAAACCAGAAAAATACCCAGGATCTGATTAACAGGTATGTGTAGAACGCGAAAATATGTGTCTGATGTGGGCAAATCCCAGGCCCAACCAAGTCATAACATGCGTTATCCTCTAAAATATTGATCGAAACCAGGTTTAATGGACTGTTTCAGTGTGGTTCCACATTATTACGTGATCCGAACCAGAATAAACCCAGGATCTGGTCAACAAGTGTGTGGAGAATGCGAAAGTATAAGCCTGACGAGGGCAAATCCCAGACCTATCCCAGACATAACATGCGTTATCCTCTAAAATATTGATCGAAACCAGGTTTAATGAACTGTTTCAGTGTGGTACCACATTACTACGTGATCCAAACCAGAATAAACCCATGATCTGCTCAACAAGTATGTGGAGAATGCGAATGTATGAGCCTGACGAGGGCAAATCTCAGACCTATCCCAGACATAACATGCGTTATCCTCTAAAATATTGATCGAAACCAGGTTTAATGGACTGTTTCAGTGTGGTACCACATTACTACGTGATCCAAACCAGGAAAAACCCAGGATCTGTTCAACAAGTATGTGAAAAATGCGAAGGCATGACCTTGATGATGGCAATTCCCAGACCTAACCAAGACCTAACATGCGTTATTCTCTAAAATATTGATCGAAACCAGGTTTAATGGACTGTTTCAGTGTGGTACCACATTACTACGTGATTCAATCCAGAAAAAGCCAGGGATCTGTTCAACAAGTATGTGAAAAATGCGAAGATATGACCCTGATGAGGGCAAATCCCGGACCTATCCCAGACCGAACTTGCGTTATCCTCTAAAATATTGATCGAAACCAGGTTTAATTTACTGTTTCAGTGTGGTACCACATTACCACGTGATCCAATCCAGAAAAAGCCCAGGATCTAGCCATGAGGTGTGAGAAATATGCGAAATTAGGAGCCTGATTAGAGAAAATCCTAGACCTAACCCAGACCTAACATGCGTAATCCCGTAAAATATTTATCAAGACCAGGTTTAATCGACTGTTTGAGTGTGGTACCACATTACTACGTGATCCAAACCAGAAAAAAACCCCAGGATCTGTACAACTAGTATATGAAGGATTCGAAAGTATGAGCCTGACGAGGGCAAATCCCAGACCTATCCCAGACATAACTTGCGTTATCATCTAAAATATTGACAGACATCTGTTTTAATCGACTGATTCAGTGTGGTACCACATTACTACGTGATCCAAACCAGAAAAAGCCCAGAATCTGGTCACCAACTATGAGAAATATGCGAAAGTACCAGCCTGATGAGAGCAAATCCCAGAACTAACCAAGACTTAACATGCGTTATCCCCTAAAATATTGATCGATACCAGGTTTAATGGACTGTTTCAGTGTGGTACTACATTACTACGTGATCCAAACCAGAATAAACCCAGGATCTGGCCAACAAGTATGTGGAGAATGCGAAAGTATGAGCCTGACGAGGGCAAATCCCAGACCTATCCCATACATAACATGCGTTATTGTCTAAAATATTGATCGAAACCAGGTTTAATGGACTCTTTCAGTGTGGTACCACATTACTACGTGATTCAATCCAGAAAAAGCCAGGGATCTGTTCAACAAGTATGTGAAAAATGCGAAGATATGACCCTGATGAGGGCAAATCCCGGACATATCCCAGACCGAACTTGCGTTATCCTCTAAAATATTGATCGAAACCAGGTTTAATGGACTGTTTCAGTGTGGTACCACATTACTACGTGATGCAAACCAGAAAAAACCCAGGATCTGTTCAACAAGTATGTGGAGAATGCGAAAGTATGTGTCTGATGATGGCAAATCCTAGGCCTAACCTAACCATAACATGCGTTATCCTCTAAAATATTGATCGAAACCAGGTTTAATTGAATGTTTCAGTGTGATACCACATTGCTACCTGATCCAATCCAGAAAAAGCCCAGGATCTAGCCATCAAGTATGAGAAATATGCGATAGTATGAGCCCGCTGAGGGCAAATCCTAGACCTAACCCAGACCTAACATGCGCTATCCTCTAAAATATTTATCAAGACAAGATTTAATTGAATGTCTCAGTGTGGTACCACATTACTACGTGATCCAAACCAGAAAAAACCCAGGATCTGTTCAACAAGTATGTGCAGAATGCGAAAGTATGTGTCTGATGAGGGCAAATCCCAGGCCTAACCTAGACATAACATGCGTTATCCTCTAGAATATTGATCGAAACCAGGTTTAATTGAATGTTTCAGTGTGATACCACATTACAACCTGATCCAATCCAGAAAAAGCCCAGGATCTAGCCATCAAGTATGAGAAATATGCGATAGTATGAGCCCGCTGAGGGCAAATCCTAGACCTAACCCAGACCTAATATGCGTTATCCTCTAAAATATTTATCAAGACCAGATTTAATTGAATGTTTGAGTGTGGTACCACATTACTACGTGATCCAAACCAGAAAAAACACAGGATCTGTTCAACAAGTATGTGAAAAATGCGAAGGTATGACCTTGATGATGGCAATTCCCAGACCTAACCAAGACCTAACATGCGTTATTCTCTAAAATATTGATCGAAACCAGGTTTAATGGACTCTTTCAGTGTGGTACCACATTACTACGTGATTCAATCCAGAAAAAGCCAGGGATCTGTTCAACAAGTATGTGAAAAATGCGAAGATATGACCCTGATGAGGGCAAATCCCGGACATATCCCAGGCCGAACTTGCGTTATCCTCTAAAATATTCATCGAAACCAGGTTTAATTTACTGTTTCAGTGTGGTACCACATTACTACGTGATCCAATCCAGAAAAAGCCCAGGATCTAGCCGTGAAGTATGAGAAATATGCGAAATTCGGAGCCTGATTAGGGCAAATCCTAGACCTAACCCAGACATAACATGCGTAATCCCGTAAAATATTTATCAAGACCAGGTTTAATCGACTGTTTCAGTGTGGTACCACATTACTACGTGATCCAAACCAGAAAAAAACCCAGGATCTGTACAACTAGTATATGAAGGATTCGAAAGTATGAGCCTGACGAGGGCAAATCCCAGACCTATCCCAGACATAACTTGCGCTATCATCTAAAATATTGACAGAAATCTGTTTTAATCGACTGATTCAGTGTGGTACCACATTACTACGTGATCCAAACCAGAAAAAGCCCAGAATCTGGTCATCAACTATAAGAAATATGCGAAAGTACGAGCCTGATGAGAGCAAATCCCAGAACTAACCAAGACTTAACATGCGTTATCCCCTAAAATATTGATCGATACCAGGTTTAATGGACTGTTTCAGTGTGGTACTACATTACTACGTGATCCAAACCAGAAAAAACCCAGGATCCGTTCAACAAGTATGTGGAGAATGCGAAAGTATGTGTCTGATGAGGGAAAATCCCAGGCCTAACAAAGACCTAACATGCGTTATCCTCAAAAATATTCATCGAACCCAGGTTTAATCGACTGTTTCAGTGTGGTACCACATTACTACCTGATCCAAACCAGAAAAATACCCAGGATCTGATTAACAGGTATGTGTAGAACGCGAAAATATGTGTCTGATGAGGGCAAATCCCCACCCTAAACTAGACATAAGATGCGTTATCCTCTAAAATACAGATCGAAACCAGGTTTAATGGACTGTTTCAGTGTGGTACCACATTACTACGTGATCCAAACCAGAAAAAACCCAGGACCTGTTTAACAAGTATGTGGAGAATGCGTAAGTATGTGTCTGATGTGGGCAACTCCCAGGCCCAACCTAGACATAACATGCGTTATCCTCTAAAATATTGATCGAAACCAGGTTTAATGGACTGTTTCAGTGTGGTACCACATTACTACGTGATCCAAAGCAGAATAAACCCAGGATCTGGTCAACAAGTATGTGGAGAATGCGAAAGTATGAGCCTGACGAGGGCAAATCCCAGACCTATCCCAGACATAACATGCGTTATCCTCTAAAATATTGATCGAAACCAGGTTTAATGGACTGTTTCAGTGTGGTACCACATTACTGCGTGATCCAAACCAGAATAAACCCAGGATCTGTTTAACAAGTATGTGGAGAATGCGTAAGTATGTGTCTGATGTGGCCAAATCCCAGGCCCAACCTAGTCATAACATGCGTTATCCTCTAATATATTGATCGAAACCAGGTTTAATGGACTGTTTCAGTGTGGTACCACATTACTACGTGATCTAAACCAGAAAAAACCCAGGATCTGTTCAACATGTATGTGTAGAATGCGAAAGTATGTGTCTGATGAGGGAAAATGCCAGGCCCAACCTAGACCTAACATGCGTTACCCTCAAAAATATTGATCCGAAACCAGGTTTAATGGACTGTTTCAGTGTGGTACCACATTACTACGTGATCCAAACCAGAAAATCCCAGGATCTGTTCAACAAGTATGCGAAAAACGCGAAACTATGAGCCTGACGAGGGCAAATCCCAGGCCTAACCTAGACATAACTTGCGTTATCATCTAAAATATTGACAGAAATCTGTTTTAATCGACTGATTCAGTGTGGTACCACATTACTACGTGATCCAAGCCAGAAAAAGCCCAGAAACTGGTCATCAACTATGAGAAATATGCGAAAGTACGAGCCTGATGAGAGCAAATCCCAGAACTAACCAAGACTTAACATGCGTTATCCCCTAAAATATTGATCGATACCAGGTTTAATGGACTGTTTCAGTGTGGTACTACATTACTACGTGATCCAAACCAGAAAAATACACAGGATCTGTTTAACAAGTATGTGGAGAATGCGTAAGTATGTGTCTGATGTGGGCAACTCCCAGGCCCAACCTAGACATAACATGCGTTATCCTCTAAAATATTGATCGAAACCAGGTTTAATGGACTGTTTCAGTGTGGTACCAGATTACTACGTGATCCAAAGCAGAATAAACCCAAGATCCGGTCAACAAGTATGTGGAGAATGCGAAAGTATGAGCCTGACGAGGGCAAATCCCAGACCTATCCCAGACATAACATGCGTTATCCTCTAAAATATTGATCGAAACCAGGTTTAATGCACTGTTTCAGTGTGGTACCACATTACTACGTGATCCAAACCAGAAAAAACCCTGGATCTGTTTAACAAGTATGTGGAGAATGCGTAAGTATGTGTCTGATGTGGGCAACTCCCAGGCCCAACCTAGACATAACATGCGTTATCCTCTAAAATATTGATCGAAACCAGGTTTAATGGACTGTTTCAGTGTGGTACCACATTACTACGTGATCCAAACCAGAATAAACCCAGGATCTGGCCAACAAGTATGTGGAGAATGCGAAAGTATGAGCCTGACGAGGGCAAATCCCAGACCTATCCCAGACATAACATGCGTTATCCTCTAAAATATTGATCGAAACCAGGTTTAATTGAATGTTTCAGTGTGATACCACATTACTACCTGATCCAATCCAGAAAAAGCCCAGGATCTAGCCATCAAGTATGAGAAATATGCGATAGTATGAGCCCGCTGAGGGCAAATCCTAGACCTAACCCAGACCTAACATGCGCTATCCTCTAAAATATTTATCAAGACAAGATTTAATTGAATGTTTCAGTGTGGTACCACATTACTACGTGATCCAAACCAGAAAAAACCCAGTATCTGTTCAACAAGTATGTGAAAAATGCGAAGGTATGACCTTGATGATGGCAATTCCCAGACCTAACCAAGACCTAACATGCGTTATTCTCTAAAATATTGATCGAAACCAGGTTTAATGGACTGTTTCAGTGTGGTACCACATTACTACGTGATTCAATCCAGAAAAAGCCAGGGATCTGTTCAACAACTATGTGAAAAATGCGAAGATATGGCCCTGATGAGGGCAAATCCCGGACATATCCCAGACCGAACTTGCGTTATCCTCTAAAATATTGATCGAAACCAGGTTTGATTTACTGTTTCAGTGTGGTACCACATTACTACGTGATCCAATCCAGAAAAAGCCCAGAATCTGGTCATCAACTATGAGAAATATGCGAAAGTACGAGCCCGATGAGAGCAAATCCCAGAACTAACCAAGACCTAACATGCGCTATCCTCTAAAATATTTATCAAGACAAGATTTAATTGAATGTTTCAGTGTGGTACCACATTACTACGTGATCCAAACCAGAAAAAACCCAGGATCTGTTCAACAAGTATGTGAAAAATGCGAAGGTATGACCTTGATGATGGCAATTCCCAGACCTAACCAAGACCTAACATGCGTTATCCCCTAAAATATTGATCGATACCAGGTTTAATGGACTGCTTCACTGTGGTACTACATTACTACGTGATCCAAACCAGAAAAAACCCAGGATCCGTTCAACAAGTATGTGGAGAATGCGAAAGTATGTGTCTGATGAGGGAAAATCCCAGGCCTAACAAAGACCTAACATGCGTTATCCTCAAAAATATTGATCGAACCCAGGTTTAATCGACTGTTTCAGTGTGGTACCACATTACTACCTGATCCAAACCAGAAAAATACCCAGGATCTGATTAACAGGTATGTGTAGAACGCGAAAATATGTGTCTGATGAGGGCAAATCCCCACCCTAAACTAGACATAAGATGCGTTATCCTCCAAAATATAGATCGAAACCAGGATTAATGGACTGTTTCAGTGTGGTACCACATTACTACGTGAACCAAACCAGAAAAATACCCAGGATCTGATTAACAGGTATGTGTAGAACGCGAAAATATGTGTCTGATGTGGGCAAATCCCAGGCCCAACCTAGTCATAACATGCGTTATCCTCTAGAATATTGATCGAAACCAGGTTTAGTGGACTGTTTCAGTGTGGTACCACATTACTACGTGATCCAAACCAGAATAAACCCAGGATCTGGCCAACAAGTATGTGGAGAATGCGAAGGTATGACCTTGATGAGGGCAATTCCCAGACCTAACCAAGACCTAACATGCGTTATTCTCTAAAATAATGATCGAAACCAGGTTTAATGGACTGTTTCAGTGTGGTACCACTTTACTACGTGATTCAATCCAGAAAAAGCCAGGGATCTGTTCAACAAGTATGTGAAAAATGCGAAGATATGACCCTGATGAGGGCAAATCCCGGACCTATCCCAGACCGAACTTGCGTTATCATCTAAAATATTGACAGAAACCTGTTTTAATCGACTGATTCAGTGTGGTACCACATTAGTACGTGATCCAAACCAGAAAAAGCCCAGAATCTGGTCATCAACTATGAGAAATATGCGAAAGTACGAGCCTGATGAGAGCAAATCCCAGAACTAACCAAGACTTAACATGCGTTATCCCGTAAAATATTGATCGAAACCAGGTTTAATGGACTGTTTCAGTGTGGTACCACATTACTACGTGATCTAAACCAGAAAAAACCCAGGATCTGTTCAACATGTATGTGTAGAATGCGAAAGTATGTGTCTGATGAGGGGAAATGCCAGGCCTAACCTAGACCTAACATGCGTTACCCTCAAAAATATTGATCGAAACCAGGTTTAATGGACTGTTTGAGTGTGGTACCACATTACTACGTGATCCAAACCAGAAAATCCCAGGATCTGTTCAACAAGTATGCGAAAAACGCGAAACTATGAGCCTGACGAGGGCAAATCCCAGGCCTAACCTTGACCTAACATGCGTTACCCTCAAAAATATTGATCGAAACCAGGTTTAATGGACTGTTTCAGTGTGGTACCACATTACTACGTGATCCAAACCAGAAAAACCCAGGATATCTACAACAAGTATGTGAAAAATGCGAAAGTATGTCCCTGATGAGGGCAAATTCCAGACCTATCCTAGACCTAACTTGCGTTATCATCTAAAATATTCACAGAATCCTGGTTTAATCGACTGTTTCAGTGTGGTACCACATTACTACGTGATCCAATCCAGAAAAAGCCCAGGATCTAGCCATGAAGTATGAGAAATATGCGAAATTAGGAGCCTGATTAGGGCAAATCCTAGACCTAACCCAGACCTAACATGCGTAATCCTGTAAAATATTTATCAAGACCAGGTTTAATCGACTGTTTCAGTGTGGTACCACATTACTACGTGATCCAAACCAGAAAAAACCCAGGATCTGTACAGCTAGTATGTGAAGAATGCGAAAGTATGACCCTGATGATGGCAAATCCCAGGCCTATCCTAGACCTAACTTGCGTTATCATCTAAAATATTCACAGAAACCTGTTTTAATCGACTGATTCAGTGTGGTACCACATTAGTACGTGATCCAAACCAGAAAAAGCCCAGAATCTGGTCATCAACTATGAGAAATATGCGAAAGTACGACCCTGATGAGAGCAAATCCCAGAACTAACCAAGACTTAACATGCGTTATCCCCTAAAATATTGATCGAAACCAGGTTTAATGGACTGTTTCAGTGTGGTACCACATTACTACGTGATCTAAACCAGAAAAAACCCAGGATCTTTTCAACATGTATGTGTAGAATGCGAAAGTATGTGTCTGATGAGGGAAAATGCCAGGCCTAACCTAGACCTAACATGCGTTACCCTCAAAAATATTGATCGAAACCAGGTTTAATGGACTGTTTCAGTGTGGTACCACATTACTACGTGATCCAAACCAGAAAATCCCAGGATCTGTTCAACAAGTATGCGAAAAAAGCGAAACTATGAGCCTGACGAGGGCAAATCCCAGGCCTAACCTAGACCTAACATGCGTTACCCTCAAAAATATTGATCGAAACCAGGTTTAATGGACTGTTTCAGTGTGGTACCACATTACTACGTGATCCAAACCAGAAAAACCCAGGATATCTACAACAAGTATGTGAAAAATGCGAAAGCATGACTCTGATGAGGGCAAATTTCAGACCTATCCTAGACCTAACTTGCGTTATCATCTAAAATATTCACAGAAACCTGTTTTAATCGACTGTTTCAGTGTGGTACCACAATACTACGTGATCCAATCCAGAAAAAGCCCAGGATCTAGCCATGAAGTATGAGAAATATGCGAAATTAGGAGCCTGATTAGGGCAAATCCCAGGCCCAACCTAGTCATAACATGCGTTATCCTCTAAAATATTGATCGAAACCTGGTTTAATGGACTGTTTCAGTGTGGTACCACATTACTACGTGATCTAAACCAGAAAAAACCCAGCACCTGTTCAACAAGTATGTGGAGAATGCGAAAGTATGAGCCTGACGAGGGCAAATCTCAGACCTATCCCAGACATAACATGCGTTATCCTCTAAGATATTGATCGAAACCAGGTTTAATGGACTGTTTCAGTGTGGTACCACATTACTACGTGATCCAAACCAGAAAAAACCCAGGATCTGTTCAACAAGTATGTGGAGAATGCGAAAGTATGTGTCTGATGAGGGCAAATCCCAGGCCTAACCTAGACATTACATGCGTTATCCTCTAGAATATTGATCGAAACCAGGTTTAATTGAATGTTTCAGTGTGATACCACATTACTACCTGATCCAATCCAGAAAAAGCCCAGGATCTAGCCATCATGTATGAGAAATATGCGATAGTATGAGCCCGCTGAGGGCAAATCCTAGACCTAACCCAGACCTAATATGCGTTATCCTCTAAAATATTTATCAAGACCAGATTTAATTGAATGTTTCAGTGTGATACCACATTGCTACGTGATCCAAACCAGAAAAAACCCAGGATCTGTTCAACAAGTATATGAATAATGCGAAGGTATGACCTTGATGAGGGCAATTCCCAGACCTAACCAAGACCTAACATGCGTTATTCTCTAAAATATTGATCGAAACCAGGTTTAATGGACTGTTTCAGTGTGGTACCACTTTACTACGTGATTCAATCCAGAAAAAGCCAGGGATCTGTTCAACAAGTATGTGAAAAATGCGAAGATATGACCCTGATGAGGGCAAATCCCGGACCTATCCCAGACCGAACTTGCGTTATCATCTAAAATATTGACAGAAACCTGTTTTAATCGACTGATTCAGTGTGGTACCACATTAGTACGTGATCCAAACCAGAAAAAGCCCAGAATCTGGTCATCAACTATGAGAAATATGCGAAAGTACGAGCCTGATGAGAGCAAATCCCAGAACTAATCAAGACTTAACATGCGTTATCCCGTAAAATATTGATCGAAACCAGGTTTAATGGACTGTTTCAGTGTGGTACCACATTACTACGTGATCTAAACCAGAAAAAACCCAGGATCTGTTCAACATGTATGTGTAGAATGCGAAAGTATGTGTCTGATGAGGGAAAATGCCAGGCCTAACCTAGACCTAACATGCGTTACCCTCAAAAATATTGATCGAAACCAGGTTTAATGGAATGTTTGAGTGTGGTACCACATTACTACGTGATCCAAACCAGAAAATCCCAGGATCTGTTCAACAAGTATGCGAAAAACGCGAAACTATGAGCCTGACGAGGGCAAATCCCAGGCCTAACCTTGACCTAACATGCGTTACCCTCAAAAATATTGATCGAAACCAGGTTTAATGGACTGTTTCAGTGTGGTACCACATTACTACGTGATCCAAACCAGAAAAACCCAGGATATCTACAACAAGTATGTGAAAAATGCGAAAGTATGACCCTGATGAGGGCAAATTCCAGACCTATCCTAGACCTAACTTGCGTTATCATCTAAAATATTCACAGAATCCTGGTTTAATCGACTGTTTCAGTGTGGTACCACATTACTACGTGATCCAATCCAGAAAAAGCCCAGGATCTAGCCATGAAGTATGAGAAATATGCGAAATTAGGAGCCTGATTAGGGCAAATCCTAGACCTAACCCAGACCTAACATGCGTAATCCTGTAAAATATTTATCAAGACCAGGTTTAATCGACTGTTTCAGTGTGGTACCACATTACTACGTGATCCAAACCAGAAAAAACCCAGGATCTGTACAGCTAGTATGTGAAGAATGCGAAAGTATGACCCTGATGATGGCAAATCCCAGGCCTATCCTAGACCTAACTTGCGTTATCATCTAAAATATTCACAGAAACCTGTTTTAATCGACTGATTCAGTGTGGTACCACATTAGTACGTGATCCAAACCAGAAAAAGCCCAGAATCTGGTCATCAACTATCAGAAATATGCGAAAGTACGACCCTGATGAGAGCAAATCCCAGAACTAACCAAGACTTAACATGCGTTATCCCCTAAAATATTGATCGAAACCAGGTTTAATGGACTGTTTCAGTGTGGTACCACATTACTACGTGATCTAAATCAGAAAAAACCCAGGATCTTTTCAACATGTATGTGTAGAATGCGAAAGTATGTGTCTGATGAGGGAAAATGCCAGGCCTAACCTAGACCTAACATGCGTTACCCTCAAAAATATTGATCGAAACCAGGTTTAATGGACTGTTTCAGTGTGGTACCACATTACTACGTGATCCAAACCAGAAAATCCCAGGATCTGTTCAACAAGTATGCGAAAAACGCGAAACTATGAGCCTGACGAGGGCAAATCCCAGGCCTAACCTAGACCTAACATGCGTTACCCTCAAAAATATTGATCGAAACCAGGTTTAATGGACTGTTTCAGTGTGGTACCACATTACTACGTGATCCAAACCAGAAAAACCCAGGATATCTACAACAAGTATGTGAAAAATGCGAAAGCATGACTCTGATGAGGGCAAATTCCAGACCTATCCTAGACCTAACTTGCGTTATCATCTAAAATATTCACAGAAACCTGTTTTAATCGACTGTTTCAGTGTGGTACCACAATACTACGTGATCCAATCCAGAAAAAGCCCAGGATCTAGCCACGAAGTATGAGAAATATGCGAAATTAGGAGCCTGATTAGGGCAAATCCCAGGCCCAACCTAGTCATAACATGCGTTATCCTCTAAAATATTGATCGAAACCTGGTTTAATGGACTGTTTCAGTGTGGTACCACATTACTACGTGATCTAAACCAGAAAAAACCCAGCACCTGTTCAACATGTATGTGTAGAATGCGAAAGTATGTGTCTGATGATGGCAAATCCCAGGCCTAACCTAGACATAACATGCGTTATCCTCTAGAATATTGATCGAAACCAGGTTTAATTGATTGTTTCAGTGTGATACCACATTACAACCTGATCCAATCTAGAATAAACCCAGGATCCGTTCAACAAGTATGTGGAGAATGCGAAAGTATAAGCCTGACGAGGGCAAATCCCAGGCCTATCCCAGACATAACATGCGTTATCCTCTAAAATATTGATCGAAACCAGGTTTAATTGAATGTTTCAGTGTGATACCACATTACAACCTGATCCAATCCAGAAAAAGCCCAGGATCTAGCCATCAAGTATGAGAAATATGCGATAGTATGAGCCCGCTGAGGGCAAATCCTAGACCTAACCCAGACCTAATATGCGTTATCCTCTAAAATATTTATCAAGACCAGATTTAATTGAATGTTTCAGTGTGATACCACATTACTACCTGATCCAATCCAGAAAAAGCCCAGGATCTAGCCATCATGTATGAGAAATATGCGATAGTATGAGCCCGCTGCGGGCAAATCCTAGACCTAACCCAGACCTAATATGCGTTATCCTCTAAAATATTTATCAAGACCAGATTTAATTGAATGTTTCAGTGTGGTACCACATTGCTACGTGATCCAAACCAGAAAAAACCCAGGATCTGTTCAACAAGTATGTGAAAAATGCGAAGGTATGACCTTGATGAGGGCAATTCCCAGACCTAACCAAGACCTAACATGCGTTATTCTCTAAAATATTGATCGAAACCAGGTTTAATGGACTGTTTCAGTGTGGTACCACTTTACTACGTGATTCAATCCAGAAAAAGCCAGGGATCTGTTCAACAAGTATGTGAAAAATGCGAAGATATGACCCTGATGAGGGCAAATCCCGGACCTATCCCAGACCGAACTTGCGTTATCATCTAAAATATTCACAGAAACCTGTTTTAATCGACTGATTCAGTGTGGTACCACATTAGTACGTGATCCAAACCAGAAAAAGCCCAGAATCTGGTCATCAACATTGAGAAATATGCGAAAGTACGACCCTGATGAGAGCAAATCCCAGAACTAACCAAGACTTAACATGCGTTATCCCCTAAAATATTGATCGAAACCAGGTTTAATGGACTGTTTCAGTGTGGTACCACATTACTACGTGATCTAAACCAGAAAAAACCCAGGATCTGTTCAACATGTATGTGTAGAATGCGAAAGGATGTGTCTGATGAGGGAAAATGCCAGGCCTAACCTAGACCTAACATGCGTTGTCCTCTAAAATATTGATCGAAACCAGGTTTAATAGACGGTTTCAGTGTGGTACCACATTACTGCGTGATCCAATCCTGAAAAAGTCCAGGATCTATCCATCAAGTATGAGAAATATGCGAAAGAATGAGCCTGCTGAGGGCAAATCCTAGACCTAACCCAGACCTAACATGAGTTATTCTCTGAAATATTGATCCAAACCAGGTTTAATGGACTGTTTCAGTGTGGTACCACATTAGTACATGATCCAAACCAGAAAAACCCAGGATCTGTTCAACAAGTATGTGAAAAATGCGAAAGTATGACCATGATGAGGGCAATTCCCAGACCTAACCAAGACCTAACATGCGTTATTCTCTAAAATATTGATGGAAACCAGGTTTAATGGACTGTTTCAGTGTGGTACCACATTACTACGTGATCCAAACCAGAAAAACCCAGGATCTGTTCAACGAGTATGTGAAAAATGCGAAAGTATGACCCTGATGAGGGCAATTCCCAGACCTAACCAAGACCTAACATGCGTTATTCTCTAAAATATTGATCGAAACTAGGTTTAGTGGACTGTTTCAGTGTGGTACCACATTACTACGTGAACCAAGCCAGAAAAACCCAGAATCTGTTCAACAAGTATGTGCAAAATGCGAAAGTATGACCCTGATGAGAGCGAATTCCAGACCTATCCTAGACCTAACTTGCGTTGTCCTCTAAAATATTGATGGAAACCAGGTTTAATGGACTGTTTCAGTGTGGTACCACATTACTACGTGATCCAAACCAGAAAAACCCAGGATCTGTTCAACAAGTATGTGAAAAATGCGAAACTTTGAGCCTGATGAGGGTAAATCCTAGACCTAACCCAGAACTAACATGCGTTATCCTCCAAAATATTTATCAAGACCAGGTCTAATTGAATGTTTCAGTGTGGTACCACGTTACTACATGATCGAAACCAGAAAAAACCCAGGATCTGTTCAACAAGTATGTGGAGAATGCGAAAGTATGTGTCTGATGAGGGCAAATCCCACACCTAACCTAGACCTAACATGAGTTATTCTCTAAAATATTCATCGAAACCGGGTTTAATGGACTTTTTCAGTGTGGCACCACATTACTACGTGATTCAAACCAGAAAAAGCCCAGGATCTAGCCATCAAGTATGAGAAATATGCGATAGTATGAGCCCGCTGAGGGCAAATCCTAGACCTAACCCAGACCTAACATGCGTTATCCTCTAAAATATTTATCAAGACCAGATTTAATCGACTGTTTCAGTGTGGTACCACATTACTACGTGATCCAAACCAGAAAAAAACCCAGGATCTGTACAACTAGTATGCGAAGAATGCGAAAGTATGAGCCTGACGAGGGCAAAGCCCAGACCTATCCCAGACATAACTTGCGTTATCATCTAAAGTATTGACCGAAACTTGCTTTAATCGACTGTTTCAGTGTGGTACCACATTACAACGTGATCCAAACCAGAAAAAGCCCAGAATCTGGCCATCAACTATGAGAAATATGCGAAAGTACGAGCCTGATGAGAGCAAATCCCAGACCTAACCAAGACCTAACATGCGTCATCCTCTAATATATTGATCGAAACCAGGTTTAATGGACTGTTTCAGTGTGGTACCACATTACTACGTGATCCAATCCAGAAAAAGCCAGGGATCTGTTCAACAAGTATGTGAAAAATGCGAAAATATGACCCTGACGAGGGCAAATCCCGTACCTATCCCAGACCTAACATGCGTTATCCTCTAAAATATTGATCGAAACCAGGTTTAATGGACTGTTTCAGTGTGGTACCACATTGCTACGTGATCCAAACCAGAAAAAACCCAGGATCCGTTCAACAAGTATGTGGAGAATGCGAAAGTATGTGTCTGATGATGGCAAATCCCAAGCCTATCCCAGACATAACTTGCGTTATCATCTAAAATATTGACCGAAACCTGTTTTAATCGACTGTTTCAGTGTGGTACCACATTACTACGTGATCCAATCCAGAAAAAGCCAGGGATCTGTTCAACAAGTATGTGAAAAATGCGAAAATATGATCCTGATGAGGGCAAATCCCGGACCTATCCCAGACCTAACACGCGTTATCCTCTAAAATATTTTTCAAGACCAGGTTTATCCGACTGTTTCAGTGTGGTACCACATTACTACGTGATCCAAACCAGAAAAAACCCAGGATCTGTACAACTAGTATGTGAAGAATGCGAAAGTATGACCCTGATGAGGGCAAATCCCAGACCTATCCCAGACCTAACTTGCGTGGTCCTCTAAAATATTGATGGAAACCAGGTTTAATGGAGTGTTTCAGTGTGGTACCACATTACTACGTGATCCAAACCAGAAAAAACCCAGGATCTGTTCAACAAGTATGTGGAGAATGCGAAAGTATGTGTCTGATGAGGGCAAATCCCAGGCCTAACCTAGACATAACATGCGTTATCCTCTAAAATATTCATCGAAACCAGGTTTAATGCACAGTTTCAGTGTGGTACCACATTACTACGGGATCAAAACCCGAAAATGGCCAGAATCTGGCCATCAAGTATGAGAAATAAGCGAAAGTACGAGCCTGATTAGGGCAAATCCTAGACCTAACCCAGACCTAACATGCGTTATCCTCTAAAATATTTATCAAGACCAGGTTTAAGCGACTGTTTCAGTGTGGTACCACATTACTACGTGATCCAAACCAGAAAAAAATCCAGGATCTGTACAACTAGTATGTGAAGAATGCGAAAGTATGAGCCTGACGAGGGCAAAGCCCAGACCTATCCCAGACATAACTTGCGTTATCATCTAAAGTATTGACCGAAACTTGCTTTAATCGACTGTTTCAGTGTGGTACCACATTACAACGTGATCCAAACCAGAAAAAGCCCAGAATCTGGCCATCAACTATGAGAAATATGCGAAAGTACGAGCCTGATGAGAGCAAATCCCAGACCTAACCAAGACCTAACATGCGTCATCCTCTAAAATATTGATCGAAACCAGGTTTAATGGACTGTTTCAGTGTGGTACCACATTACTACGTGATCCAATCCAGAAAAAGCCAGGGATCTGTTCAACAAGTATGTGAAAAATGCGAAAATATGACCCTGACGAGGGCAAATCCCGTACCTATCCCAGACCTAACATGCGTTATCCTCTAAAATATTGATCGAAACCAGGTTTAATGGACTGTTTCAGTGTGGTACCACATTGCTACGTGATCCAAACCAGAAAAAACCCAGGATCCGTTCAACAAGTATGTGGAGAATGCGAAAGTATGTGTCTGATAATGGCAAATCCCAAGCCTATCCCAGACATAACTTGCGTTATCATCTAAAATATTGACCGAAACCTGTTTTAATCGACTGTTTCAGTGTGGTACCACATTACTACGTGATCCAATCCAGAAAAAGCCAGGGATCTGTTCAACAAGTATGTGAAAAATGCGAAAATATGATCCTGATGAGGGCAAATCCCGGACCTATCCCAGACCTAACATGCGTTATCCTCTAAAATATTTTTCAAGACCAGGTTTATCCAACTGTTTCAGTGTGGTACCACATTACTACGTGATCCAAACCAGAAAAAAACCCAGGATCTGTACAACTAGTATGTGAAGAATGCGAAAGTATCAGCCTGACGAGGGCAAATCCCAGACCTATCCCAGACATAACTTGCGTTATCATCTAAAACGTTGACCGAAACCTGTT
Source organism: Colletes latitarsis (assembly GCF_051014445.1). NCBI lineage: Eukaryota > Metazoa > Arthropoda > Insecta > Hymenoptera > Colletidae > Colletes > Colletes latitarsis. The sequence continues at coordinate 8,561,860 of NC_135134.1, read as the reverse complement.
TTAATCGACTGTTTCAGTGTGGTACCGCATTACTACGTGATCCAAACCAGAAAACGGCCAGAATCTGGCCATCAACTATGAGAAATATGCGAAAGTACGAGCCTGATCAGAGCAAATTCCAGAACTAACCAAGACCTAACATGCATTATCTTCTAAAATATTGATCGAAACCTGGTTTAATGGACTGTTTCAGTGTGGTACCACATTACTACGTGATCCAATCCAGAAAAAGCCAGGGATCTGTTCAACAAGTATGTGAAAAATGCGAAAATATGACCCTGACGAGGGCAAGTCCCGTACCTATCCCAGACCTAACATGCGTTATCCTCTAAAATATTTATCAAGACCAGATTTCATTGAATGTTTCAGTGTGGTACCACATTACTACGTGAACCAAACCAGAAAAAACCCAGGATCTGTTCAACAAGTGTGTGGAGAATGCGAAAGTATGTGTCTGATGAGGGCAAATCCCAGGCCTAACCTAGACATAACATGCGTTATCCTCTAAAATATTGATCGAAACAAGGTTTAACGGACTGTTTCAGTGTGGTACCACAGTACTACGTGATGCAAACCAGAATAACCCAGGATCTGTTCAACAAGTATGTGAAAAATGCGAAAGTATGACCCTGATGAGGGCAAATCCCAGACCTATCCCGGACCTAACTTGCGTTGTCCTCTAAAATATTGTCGGAAACCAGGTTTCGTTGAGTGTTTCAGTGTGGTACCACATTACTACGTGATCCAAAGCAGAAAAACCCAGGATCTGTTCAACAAGTATGTGAAAAACGCGAAAGTATGAGCCTGATGAGGGCAAATCCCAGAACTAACCAAGACCTAACATGCGTTATCTTCTAAAATATTGATCGATACCAGGTTTGATCGACTGTTTCAGTGTGGTACCACATTGCTATGTGATCCAAACCAGAAAAAACCCAGGATCCGTTCAACAAGTATGTGGAGGATGCGAAAGTATGTGTCTGATGATTGCAAATCCCAGGCCTAGCCCAGACATAACATGCGTTATCCTCCAAAATACTGATCGAAACCAGGTTTAATGGACTGTTTCAGTGTGGTACCACATTACTAAGTGATGCAAACCAGAAAAAGCCAGGGATCTGTTCAACAAGTATGTGAAAAATGCGAAGATATGACCCTGATGAGGGCAAATCCCGGACCTATCCCAGACCGAACTTGCGCTGTCCTCTAAAATATTGATGGAAACCAGGTTTAATGGAGTGTTTCAGTGTGGTACCACATTACTACGTGATCCAAACCAGAAAACGCCCAGGATCTGGCCATCAAGTATGAGAAATATGCGAAAGTGTGAGCCTGATGAGGGCGAATCCCAGGCCTATCCCAGACCTAACTTGCGTTGTCCTCTAAAATATTGATGGAAACCAGGTTTAATTGAGTGTTTCAGTGTGGTACCACATTACTACGTGATCCAAACCAGAATAAGCCAGGGATCTGTTCAACAAGTATGTGAAAAAGGCGAAAGTATGACCCTGATGAGGGCAAATCCCAGACCTAACCTAGACCTAACATGCGTTATCCTCTAAAATATTGATCGAAACAAGGTTTAATGGACTGTTTCAGTGTGGTACCACAGTACTACGTGATCCAAACCGGAAAAACCCAGGATCTGTTCAACAAGTATGTGAAAAATGCGAAAGAACGACCCTGATGAGTGCAAATCCCAGACCTATCCCAGACCTAACTTGCGTTGTCCTCTAAAATATTGATGGAAACCAGGTTTAATTGAGTGTTTCAGGGTGGTACCACATTACTACGTGATCCAAACCAGAAAAACCCAGGATCTGTTGAACAAGTTTGTGAAAAACGCGAAAGTATGTACTTGATGAGGGCGAATCCCAGACCTAACCAAGACCTAACAAGCGTTATTCTCTAAAATATTGATCGAAACCAGGTTTAGTGGACTGTTTCAGTGTGGTACCACATTACTTCGTGATCCAATCCAGAAAAAACCCACGATCTAGGCAACAGGTATGAGAAATGTGCGAAAGTATGAGCCTGATGAGGGCAAATCCTAGACCTAACCCAGACCTAACATGCGTTATCCTCTATAATCTTTATCAAGACCAGATTTAATTGAATGTTTCAGTGTGGTACCACATTACTACGCGATGCAAACCAGAAAAAACTAGAATCTGTTCAACAAGTATGTGAAAAACGCGAAACTATGAGCCTGAAGAGGGCAAATCCCAGACCTGTCCCAGACATAACATGCGTCATCCTCTAACATATTGATCAAAACCAGGTTTAATGGACTGTTTCATTGTGGTACCACATTTCTGCGTGATCCAAACCAGAAAAAATCCAGGATCTGTTCAACAAGTATGTGGAGAATGCGAAAGTATGTGTCTGATGATGGCAAATCCCAGGCCTATCCCAGACATAACATGCGTTGTCCTCTAAAATATTGATCGAAACCTGTTTTAATCGACTGTTTCAGTGTGGAACCGCATTACTACGTGATCCAAACCAGAAAAAGACCAGAATCTGCCCATCAGCTATCAGAAATATGCGAAAGTACGAGCCTGATGAGTGCAAATCCCAGACCTAACCTAGACCTAACATGCGTTATTCTCTAAAATATTGATCGAAGCCAGGTTTAATGGACTGTTTCAGTGTTGTACCACATTAGTACGTGCGCCAATCCAGAAAAAGCCCAGGATATAGCCATCAAGTATGAGAAATATGCGAAAGTTTGAGCCTGATTAGGGCAAATCCCAGGCCTAACCTGGACATAACATGCGTTATCCTCTAAAATATTGATCGAAACCAGATTTTATGGACGGTTTCAGTGTGGTACCACATTACTGTGTGATCCATTCCTGAAAATGTCCAGGATCTAGCCATCAAGTATGAGAAATATGCGAAAGAATGAGCCTGCTGAGGGCAAATCCTAGACCTAACCCAGACCTAACATCAGTTATTCTCTAAAATATTGATCCAAACCAGGTTTAATGGACTGTTTCAGTGTGGTACCACATTAGTACATGATCCAATCCAGAAAAAGCCAGGGATCTGTTCAACAATTATGTGAAAAATGCGAAAATATGACCCTGATGAGGGCAAATCCTGGACCTATCCCAGACCTAACATGCGACATCCTCAAAAATATTGATCGAAACCAGGTTTGATGGACTGTTTCAGTGTGGTACCACATTGCTACGTGATACAAACCAGAAAAAACCCAGGATCCGTTCAACAAGTATGTGATGAATGCGAAAGTATGTGTCTGATGAGGGAAAATCCCAGGCCTAACCTAGACCTAACATGCGTTACCCTCAAATATATTGATCGAAACCAGGTTTAATGGACTGTTTCAGTGTGGTACCACATTACTACATGATCCAATCCAGAAAAAGCCCAGGATCTAGCCATGAAGTATGAGAAATATGCGAAACTATGAGCCTGATTAGGGCAAATCCTAGACCTAACCCAGACCTAACATGCGTTATCCTCTGAAATATTTATCAAGACCAGGTTTAATCGACTGTTTCAGTGTGGTACCACATTACTACGTGATCCAAACCAGAAGAAAACCAGAATCTGTTCAACAAGTATGTGAAAAACGCGTAACTATGAGCCTGATGGGGGCAAATCCCAGACATATCCCAGACATAACATGCGTTATCCTCTAAAATATTGATCGAAACCAGGTTTAATGGACTGTTTCAGTGTGGTACCACATTACTACGTGATCCAAACCAGAAAAAACTAGAATCTCTTCAACAAGTATGTGAAAAACGCGAAACTATGAGCCTGAAGAGGGCAAATCCCAGACCTGTCCCAGGCATAACATGCGTTATCCTCTAAAATGTTGAACGAAACCAGGTTTAATGGACTGTTTCAGTGTGGTACCACATTACTACGTGATCCAAACCAGAAAAACCCAGGATCTGTTCAACAAGTATGTGAAAAATGCGAAAGTGTGACCCTCATGAGGGCATTTCCACAACCTAACCTAGACCTAACATGCGTTACCCTCTAATATATTGATCGAAACCAGGTTTAATGGACTGTTTCAGTGTGGTACCACATTACTACGTGATCCAATCCAGAAAAAGCCAGAGATCTGTTCAACGAGTATGTGAAAAATGCGAAAATATGACCCTGATGAGGGCAAATCCCAGACCTATCCCAGACCTAACTTGCGTTGTCCTCTAAAATATTGATCGAAACCAGGTATAATTGAATGTTTCAGTGTGGTACCACATTACTACCTGATGCAATCCAGAAAAAGCCCAGGATCTAGCCATCAAGTACGAGAAATATGCGATAGTATGTGCCCGCTGTGGGCAAATCCTAGACCTAACCCAGACCTAACATGCGTTATCCTCTAAAATATTGACCGAAACCTGTTTTAATCGACTGTTTCAGTGTGGAACCACATTACTACGTGATCCAAACCAGAAAAAGCCCAGAATCTGGCCATCAGCTATGAGAAATATGCGAAAGCACGAGCCTGATGAGAGCAAATCCCAGACCTAACCTAGAGCTAACATGCGTTATTCTCTAAAATATTTATCTAGACCAGGTTTAAGCGACTGTTTCAGTGTGGTACCACATTACTACGTGATCCAATCCAGAAAAAACCCAGGATCTAGCCATCAAGTATGAGAAATATGCGGAAGTATGAGCCCGCTGAGGGCAAATCCTAGACCTAACCCAGACCTAACCCGCGTTGTCCTCTAAAATATTGATGGAAACCAGGTTTAATGGACTGTTTCAGTGTGGTACCACATTACTACGTGATCCAAACCAGAAAAACCCAGGATCTGTTCAACAAGTATGTGAAAAATGCGAAAGTGTGACCCTGATGAGGGCAATTCCCAGACCTAACCTAGACCTAACATGCGTTATCCTCTAAAATATTGATCGAAACCAGGTTTAATGGACTGTTACAGTGTGGTACCACATTACTACGTGATCCAATCCAGAAAAAGCCCAGGATCTAGCCATCAAGTATGAGAAATGTGCGAAAGTATGAGCCTGATGAGGGCAAATCCAAGACCTAACACAGACCTAACATGCGTTATCCTCTAAAATATTTATCAAGACTTGGTTTAATGGACTGTCTCAGAGTGGTACCACATTACTACGTGATCCAAACCAGAAAAACCCAGGATCTGTTCAACAAGTATGTGGAGAATGCGAAAGTATGTGTCTCATGATGGCAAATCCCAGGCCTATCCCAGACATAACATGCGTTATCCTCTAAAATATTGATCGAAACCAGGTTTAATGGACTGTTTCAGTGTGGAACCACATTACTACGTGATCCAAACCAGAAAAAGCCCAGAATCTGGTCATCAACTATGAGAAATATGCGAAAGTACGAGCCTGATGAGAGCAATTCCCAGAACTAACCAAGACTTAACATGCGTTATGCTCTAAAATATTTATCAAGACCAGGTTTAATCGACTGTTTCAGTGTGATACCACATTACTACCTGATCCAATCCAGAAAAAGCCAGGGATCTGTTCAACAATTATGTGAAAAATGCGAAAATATGACCCTGATGAGGGCAAATCCCGGAACTATCCCAGACCTAACATGCGTTATCCTCTAAAATATTGATCGAAACCAGGTTTAATGGACTGTTTCAGTGTGGTACCACATTGCTACGTGATCCAAACCAGAAAAAACCCAGGATCCGTTCAACAAGTATGTGATGAATGCGAAAGTATGTGTCTGATGAGGGAAAATCCCAGGCCTAACCTAGACCTAACATGCGTTACCCTCAAATATATTGATCGAAACCAGGTTTAATGGACTGTTTCAGTGTGGTGCCACATTACTACGTGATCCATACCAGAAAAAACCCAGGATCTGTTCAACAAGTATGTGGAGAATGCGAAAGTATGTGTCTGATGATGGCTAATCCCAGGCCTATCTCAGACATAACATGCGTTGTCCTCTAAAATATTGATCGAAACCTGTTTTAATCGACTGTTTCAGTGTGGAACCACATTACTACGTGATCCAAACCAGAAAAAGACCAGAATCTGGCCATCAGCTATCAGAAATATGCGAAAGTACGAGCCTGATGAGAGCAAATCCCAGACCTAACCTAGACCTAACATGCGTTATTCTCTAAAATATTGATCGAAGCCAGGTTTAATGGACTGTTTCAGTGTTGTACCACATTAGTACGTGCGCCAATCCAGAAAAAGCCCAGGATACAGCCATCAAGTATGAGAAATATGCGAAAGATTGAGCCTGATTAGGGCAAATCCCAGGCCTAACCTAGACATAACATGCGTTATCCTCTAAAATATTGATCGAAACCAGGTTTTATGGACGGTTTCAGTGTGGTACCACATTACTGCGTGATCCATTCCTGAATAAGTCCAGGATCTAGCCATCAAGTATGAGAAATATGCGAAAGAATGAGCCTGCTGAGGGCAAATTCTAGACCTAACCCAGACCTAACATGAGTTATTCTCTAAAATATTGATCCAAACCAGGTTTAATTGGACTGTTTCAGTGTGGTACCACATTAGTACATGATCCAAACCAGAATGAGCCAGGGATCTGTTCAACAAGTATGTGAAAAACGCGAAAGTATGACCCTGATGAACGCAAATCCCAGGCCTAACCTAGCCCTAACGTGCGATATCCTCTAAAATATTGATCGAAACTAGGTTTAGTGAACTGTTTCAGTGTGGTACCACATTACTACGTGATCCAAACCAGAAAAACCCAGGATCTGTTCAACAAGTATGTGGAGAATGCGGAAGTATGTGTCTGATGATGGCAAATCCCAGGCCTATCCCAGACATAACATGCGTTATCACCTAAAATATTGACCGAAACCTGCTGTAATCGACTGTTTCAGTGTGGTACCACATTACTACGTGATCCAAACCAGAAAAAAACCCAGAATCTGTTCAACAAGTATGTGAAAAACGCGAAACTATGAGCCTGAAGAGGGCAAATCCCAGACCTAACCCAGACCTAACATGAGTTATTCTCTAAAATATTGATCCAAACCAGGTTTAATTGGACAGTATCAGTGTGGTACCACATTACTACGTGATCCAAACCAGAAAAAGCCAGGGATCTGTACAACAAGTATGTGAAAAATGCGAAAATATGACCCTGATGAGGGCAAATCCCGGACCTATCCCAGACCGAACTTGCGTTATCCTTTAAAATATTGATCGAAACCAGGTTTAATTTACTGTTTCAGTGTGGTACCACATTACTACATGATCCAATCCAGAAAAAGCCCAGGATCTAGCCATGAAGTATGAGAAATATGCGAAACTATGAGCCTGATTAGGGCAAATCCTACACCTAACCCAGACCTAACATGCGTTATCCTCTAAAATATTGATCGAAATCAGGTTTAATTGAATGTTTCAGTGCAGTACCGCCTTACTACGAGATCCAAACCAGAAAAAACCCAGGATCCGTTCAACAAGTATGTGGAGAATGCGAATGTATGTGTCTGATGAGGGAAAATCCCTGGCCTAACAAAGACCTAACATGCGTTATCCTCAAAAATATTGGTCGAACCCAGGATTAATTGAATGTTTCAGTGTGGTACCACATTACTACGTGATCCAAACCAGAAAAAACCCAGGATCTGTTCAACAAGTAAGTGAAAAACGCGAAACTATAAGCCTGATGAGGGCAAATCCCAGACCTATCCCAGACATAACATGCGTTATCCTCTAAAATATTGATCGAAACCAGGTTTAATGGACTGTTTCGGTGTGGTACCACATTACTACATGATCCAATCCAGAAAAAGCCCAGGATCTAGCCATGAAGTATGAGAAATATGCGAAACTATGAGCCTGATTAGGGCAAATCCTAGACCTAACCCAGACCTAACATGCGTTATCCTCTAAAATATTTATCAAGACCAGGTTTAATCGACTGTTTCAGTGTGGTACCACATTACTACGTGATCCAATCCAGAAAAAGCCCAGGATCTAGCCATGAAGTATGAGAAATATGCGAAATTAGGAGCCTGATTAGGGCAAATCCTAGACCTAACCCAGACCTAACATGCGTTATCCTCTAAAATATTTATCAAGACCAGGTTTAATGGACTGTTTCAGTGTGGTACCACATTGCTACGTGATCCAAACCAGAAAAAACCCAGGATCCGTTCAACAAGTATGTGATGAATGCGAAAGTATGTGTCTGATGAGGGAAAATCCCAGGCCTAACCTAGACCTAACATGCGTTACCCTCAAATATATTGATCGAATCCAGGTTTAATGGACTGTTTCAGTGTGGTACCACATTACTACGTGATCCAAACCAGAAAAAGCCCGGTACCTGGTCATCACCTATCAGAAATATGCGAAAATACGAGCCTGATGAGAGCAAATCCCAGAACTAACCAAGACTTAACATGCGCTGTCCTCTAAAATATTGATCGAAACCAGGTTTAATGGACTGTTTCAGTGTGGTACCACATTACTACGTGATCCAAACCAGAAAAACCCAGGATCTGTTCAACAAGTATGTGGAGAATGCGAAAGTATGTGTCTGATGATGGCAAATCCCAGGCCTATCCCAGACATAACATGCGTTATCACCTAAAATATTGACCGAAACCTGCTGTAATCGACTGTTTCAGTGTGGTACCACATTACTACGTGATCCAAACCAGAAAAAGCCCAGAATCTGGCCATCAGCTATGAGAAATATGCGAAAGTACGAGCCTGATGAGAGCAAACCCCCGACCTAACCTAGACCTAACATGCGTTATTCTCTTAAATATTGATCGAAGCCAGGTTTAATGGACTGTTTCAGTGTTGTACCACATTAGTACGTGATCCAATCCAGAAAAAGCCCAGGATATAGCCATCGAGTATGAGAAATATGCGAAAGTTTGAGCCCGCTGAGGGCAAATCCTAGACCTAACCCAGACCTAACCTGCGTTAAACTCTAAAATATTGATCGAAACCAGGATTAATGGACTGTTTCAGTGTGGTACCACATTACTACGTGATCCAATCCCGAAAAAGCCCAGGATATAGCCATCAAGTATGAGAAATATGCGAAAGTTTGAGCCCGCTGAGGGCAAATCCTAGACCTAACCCAGACCTAACCTGCGTTAAACTCTAAAATATTGATCGAAACCAGGTTTAATGGACTGTTACAGTGTGGTACCACATTACTACGTGATCCGAACCAGAAAAACCCAGGATCTGTTCAACAAGTATGTGGAGAATGCGAAAGTATGTGTCTGATGATGGCAAATCCCAGGCTTATCCCAGACATAACATGCGTTATCACCTAAAATATTGACCGAAACCTGCTTCAATCGACTGTTTCAGTGTGGTACCACATTACTACGTGATCCAAACCAGAAAAACCCAGGATCTGTTCAACAAGTATGTGGAGAATGCGAAAGTATGTGTCTGATGATGGCAAATCCCAGGCTTATCCCAGACATAACATGCGTTATCACCTAAAATATTGACCGAAACCTGCTTTAATCGACTGTTTCAGTGTGGTACCACATTACTACGTGATCCAAACCAGAGAAAGCCCAGAATCTGGCCATCAACTATGAGAAATATGCGAAAGTACGAGACTGATGAGAGCAAATCCCAGACCTAACCAAGACCTAACATGCGTCATCCTCAAAAATATTGATCGAAACCAGGTTTAATGGACTGTTACAGTGTGGTACCACATTACTACGTGATCCGAACCAGAAAAACCCAGGATCTGTTCAACAAGTATGTGAAAAATGCGAAAGTGTGACCCAGATGAGGGCAATTCCCAGACCTAACCTAGTCCTAACATGCGTTATCCTCTAAAATATTGATCGAAACCAGGTTTAATGGACTGGTACAGTGTGGTACCACATTACTACGTGATCCAATCCCGAAAAAGCCCAGGATATAGCCATCAAGTATGAGAAATATGCGAAAGTTTGAGCCCGCTGAGGGCAAATCCTAGACCTAACCCAGACCTAACCTGCGTTAAACTCTAAAATATTGATCGAAACCAGGTTTAATGGACTGTTACAGTGTGGTACCACATTACTACGTGATCCAATCCAGAAAAAGCCCAGGATCTAGCCATCAAGTGTGAGAAATATGCGAAAGTATGAGCCCGCTGAGGGCAAATCCTAGACCTAACCCAGACCTAACCTGCGTTATCCTCTAAAATATTGATCGAAACCAGGTTTAATGGACTGTATCAGTGTGGTACCACATTACTACGTGAGCCAAACCAGAAAAAGCCAGGGATCTGTTCAACAAGTATGTGAAAAATGCGAAGATATGACCCTGATGAGGGCAAATCCCGGACCTATCCCAGACCGAACTTGCGTTATTCTCTAAAATATTTATCAAGACCAGGTTTAAGCGACTGTTTCAGTGTGGTACCACATTACTACGTGATCCAATCCAGAGAAAGCCCAGGATCTAGCCATGAAGTATGACAAATATGCGAAATTATGAGCCTGATTAGGGCAAATCCTAGACCTAACCCAGACCTAACATGCGTTATCCTCTATAATATTTATCAAGACCAGGTTTAAGCGACTGTTTCAGTGTGGCACCACATTACTACGTGATCCAAACCAGAAAAAAACCCAGGATCTGTACAACTAGTATGTGAAGAAGGCGAAAGTATGAGCCTGACGAGGGCAAAGCCCAGAACAATCCCAGACATAACTTGCGTTATCACCTAAAATATTGACCGAAACCTGCTTTAATCGACTGTTTCAGTGTGGTACCACATTACTACGTGATCCAAACCAGAGAAAGCCCAGAATCTGGCCATCAACTATGAGAAATATGCGAAAGTACGAGACTGATGAGAGCAAACCCCAGCCCTAACCAAGACCTAACATGCGTCATCCTCAAAAATATTGATCGAAACCAGGTTTAATGGACTGTTACAGTGTGGTACCACATTACTACGTGATCCGAACCAGAAAAACCCAGGATCTGTTCAACAAGTATGTGAAAAATGCGAAAGTGTGACCCAGATGAGGGCAATTCCCAGACCTAACCTAGTCCTAACATGCGTTATCCTCTAAAATATTGATCGAAACCAGGTTTAATGGACTGGTACAGTGTGGTACCACATTACTACGTGATCCAATCCCGAAAAAGCCCAGGATATAGCCATCAAGTATGAGAAATATGCGAAAGTTTGAGCCCGCTGAGGGCAAATCCTAGACCTAACCCAGACCTAACCTGCGTTAAACTCTAAAATATTGATCCAAACCAGGTTTAATGGACTGTTACAGTGTGGTACCACATTACTACGTGATCCAATCCAGAAAAAGCCCAGGATCTAGCCATCAAGTGTGAGAAATATGCGAAAGTATGAGCCCGCTGAGGGCAAATCCTAGACCTAACCCAGACCTAACCTGCGTTATCCTCTAAAATATTGATCGAAACCAGGTTTAATGGACTGTATCAGTGTGGTACCACATTACTACGTGAGCCAAACCAGAAAAAGCCAGGGATCTGTTCAACAAGTATGTGAAAAATGCGAAGATATGACCCTGATGAGGGCAAATCCCGGACCTATCCCAGACCGAACTTGCGTTATTCTCTAAAATATTTATCAAGACCAGGTTTAAGCGACTGTTTCAGTGTGGTACCACATTACTACGTGATCCATCCAGAGAAAGCCCAGGATCTAGCCATGAAGTATGAGAAATATGCGAAATTATGAGCCTGATTAGGGCAAATCCCAGACCTAACCAAGACCTAACATGCGTCATCCTCAAAAATATTGATCGAAACCAGGTTTAATGGACTGTTACAGTGTGGTACCACATTACTACGTGATCCGAACCAGAAAAACCCAGGATCTGTTCAACAAGTATGTGAAAAATGCGAAAGTGTGACCCAGATGAGGGCAATTCCCAGACCTAACCTAGTCCTAACATGCGTTATCCTCTAAAATATTGATCGAAACCAGGTTAAATGGACTGGTACAGTGTGGTACCACATTACTACGTGATCCAATCCCGAAAAAGCCCAGGATATAGCCATCAAGTATGAGAAATATGCGAAAGTTTGAGCCCGCTGAGAGCAAATCCTAGACCTAACCCAGACCTAACCTGCGTTAAACTCTAAAATATTGATCGAAACCAGGTTTAATGGACTGTTTCAGTGTGGTACCACATTACTACGTGATCCAAACCAGAAAAACCCAGGATCTGTTCAACAAGTATGTAAAAAATGCGAAAGTGTGACCCTGATGAGGGCAATTCCCAGACCTAACCTAGTCCTAACATGCGTTATCCTCTAAAATATTGATCGAAACCAGGTTTAATGGACTGTTACAGTGTGGTACCACATTACTACGTGATCCAATCCAGAAAAAGCCCAGGATCTAGCCATCAAGTATGAGAAATGTGCGAAAGTATGAGCCTGATGAGGGCAAATCCAAGACCTAACCCAGACCTAACATGCGTTATCCTCTAAAATAATTATCAAGATCAGGTCTAATTGAATGTTTCAGTGTGGTACCACATTACTACGTGATTGAAACCAGAAAAAACCCAGGATCTGTTCAACAAGTATGTGGAGAATGCGAAAGTATGTGTCTGATTATGGCAAATCCCAGGCCCACCCTAGTCCTAACATGCGTTATCCTCTAAAATATTGATCGAAACCAGGTTTAATGGACTGTTTCAGTGTGGAACCACATTACTACGTGATCCAAACCAGAAAAAGCCCAGAATCTAGCCATCAGCTATGAGAAATATGCGAAAGTACGAGCCTGATGAGAGCAAATCCCAGACCTAACCTAGAGCTTACATGCGTTATTCTCTAAAATATTTATCAAGACCAGGTTTAAGCGACTGTTTCAGTGTGGTACCACATTACTACGTGATCCAATCCAGAAAAAGCCCAGGATCTAGCCATCAAGTGTGAGAAATATGCGAAAGTATGAGCCCGCTGAGGGCAAAGCCTAGACCTAACCCAGACCTAACCTGCGTTATCCTCTAAAATATTGATCGAAACCAGGTTTAATGGACTGTTTCAGTGTGGTACCACATTACTACGTGAGCCAAACCAGAAAAAGCCAGGGATCTGTTCAACAAGTATGTGAAAAATGCGAAGATATGACCCTGATGAGGGCAAATCCCGGACCTATCCCAGACCGAACTTGCGTTATTCTCTAAAATATTTATCAAGACCAGGTTTAAGCGACTGTTTCAGTGTGGTACCACATTACTACGTGATCCAATCCAGAGAAAGCCCAGGATCTAGCCATGAAGTATGAGAAATATGCGAAATTATGAGCCTGATTAGGGCAAATCCTAGACCTAACCCAGACATAACATGCGTTATCCTCTATAATATTTATCAAGACCAGGTTTAAGCGACTGTTTCAGTGTGGTACCACATTACTACGTGATCCAATCCAGAGAAAGCCCAGGATCTAGCCATGAAGTATGAGAAATATGCGAAAGTACGAGACTGATGAGAGCAAATCCCAGACCTAACCAAGACCTAACATGCGTCATCCTCAAAAATATTGATCGAAACCAGGTTTAATGGACTGTTTCAGTGTGGTACCACATTACTACGTGATCCAAACCAGAAAAACCCAGGATCTGTTCAACAGGTATGTGAAAAACGCGAAACTATGAGCCTGATGAGGGCAAAATCCCAGACCTATCCCAGACATAACATGCGTTATCCTCTAAAATATTGATCGAAACCAGGTTTAATGGACTGTTTCAGTGTGGTACCACATTACTACGTGATCCAAACCAGAACAAAACCCAGGATCTGTACAACTAGTATGTGAAGAATGCGAAAGTATGAGCCTGACGAGGGCAAAGCCCAGACCTATCCCAGACATAACTTGCGTTATCATCTAAAATATTGACCGAAACCTGCTTTAATCGACTGTTTCAGTGTGGAACCACATTACAACGTGATCCAAACCAGAAAAAGCCCAGAATCTGGCCATCAACTATGAGAAATATGCGAAAGTACGAGCCAGATGAGAGCAAATCCCAGACCTAACCAAGACCTAACATGCGTTATCCTCTAAAATATTGATGGAAAACAGGTTTAATTTACTGTTTCAGTGTGGTACCACATTACTACGTGATCCAATCCAGAAAAAGCCCAGGATCTAGCCATGAAGAATGAGAAATATGCGAAATTATGAGCCTGATTAGGGCAAATCCTAGACCTAACCCGGACCTAACATGCGTTATCCTCTAAAATATTTATCAAGACCAGATTTAATCGACTGTTTCAGTGTGGTACCACATTACTACGTGATCCAAACGAGAAAAAAACCCAGGATCTGTACAACTAGTATGTGAAGAATGCGAAAGTATGAGCCTGACGAGGGCAAATCCCAGACCTATCCCAGACATAACTTGCGTTACCATCTAAAATATTGACCGAAACCTGCTTTAATCGACTGTTTCAGTGTGGTACCACATTACTACGTGATCCAAACCAGAAAAAAACCCAGGATCCGTACAGCTAGTATGTGAAGAATGCGGAAGTATGAGCCTGACGAGGGCAGATCCCAGACCTATCCCAGACATAACTTGCGTTATCATCTAAAATATTGACCGAAACCTGTTTTAATCGACTGTTTCAGTGTGGTACCACAGTACTACGTGATCCAAACCAGAAAAACCCAGGATCTGATCAACAAGTATGTGAAAAATGCGAAAGTATGACCCTGATGAGGGCAAATCCCAGACCTATCCCAAACCTAACTTGCGTTGTCCTCTAAAATATTGATGGAAACCAGGTTTAATGGAGTGTTTCAGTGTGGTACCACATTACTACGTGACCCAAACCAGAATAAGCCAGGGATCTGTGCAACAAGTATGTGAAAAAGGCGAAAGTACGACCCTGATGAGAGCAAATCCCAGACCTATCCCAGACCTAACTTGCGTTGTCCTCTAAAATATTGATGGAAACCAGGTTTAATTGAGTGTTTCAGTGTGGTAGCACATTACTACGTGATCCAAACCAGAAAAACCCAGGATCTGTTCAACAAGTATGTGAAAAACGCGAAAGTATGAGCCTGATGAGGGCAAATCCCAGAACTAATCAAGACCTAACATGCGTTATCTTCTAAAATATTGATCGAAACCAGGTTTAATGGACTGTTTCAGTGTGGTACCACATTACTACGTGATCCAAACCAGAACAAAACCCAGGATCTGTACAACTAGTATGTGAAGAATGCGAAAGTATGAGCCTGACGAGGGCAAAGCCCAGACCTATCCCAGACATAACTTGCGTTATCATCTAAAATATTGACCGAAACCTGCTTTAATCGACTGTTTCAGTGTGGAACCACATTACAACGTGATCCAAACCAGAAAAAGCCCAGAATCTGGCCATCAACTATGAGAAATATGCGAAAGTACGAGCCAGATGAGAGCAAATCCCAGACCTAACCAAGACCTAACATGCGTTATCCTCTAAAATATTGATGGAAAACAGGTTTAATTTACTGTTTCAGTGTGGTACCACATTACTACGTGATCCAATCCAGAAAAAGCCCAGGATCTAGCCATGAAGAATGAGAAATATGCGAAATTATGAGCCTGATTAGGGCAAATCCTAGACCTAACCCGGACCTAACATGCGTTATCCTCTAAAATATTTATCAAGACCAGATTTAATCGACTGTTTCAGTGTGGTACCACATTACTACGTGATCCAAACGAGAAAAAAACCCAGGATCTGTACAACTAGTATGTGAAGAATGCGAAAGTATGAGCCTGACGAGGGCAAATCCCAGACCTATCCCAGACATAACTTGCGTTACCATCTAAAATATTGACCGAAACCTGCTTTAATCGACTGTTTCAGTGTGGTACCACATTACTACGTGATCCAAACCAGAAAAAAACCCAGGATCCGTACAGCTAGTATGTGAAGAATGCGGAAGTATGAGCCTGACGAGGGCAGATCCCAGACCTATCCCAGACATAACTTGCGTTATCATCTAAAATATTGACCGAAACCTGTTTTAATCGACTGTTTCAGTGTGGTACCACAGTACTACGTGATCC
Source organism: Colletes latitarsis (assembly GCF_051014445.1). Taxonomy (NCBI): domain Eukaryota; kingdom Metazoa; phylum Arthropoda; class Insecta; order Hymenoptera; family Colletidae; genus Colletes; species Colletes latitarsis. The sequence continues at coordinate 8,545,811 of NC_135134.1, read as the reverse complement.
AAACCAGAAAAACCCAGGATCTGATCAACAAGTATGTGAAAAATGCGAAAGTATGACCCTGATGAGGGCAAATCCCAGACCTATCCCAAACCTAACTTGCGTTGTCCTCTAAAATATTGATGGAAACCAGGTTTAATGGAGTGTTTCAGTGTGGTACCACATTACTACGTGACCCAAACCAGAATAAGCCAGGGATCTGTGCAACAAGTATGTGAAAAAGGCGAAAGTACGACCCTGATGAGAGCAAATCCCAGACCTAACCAAGACCTAACATGCGCCATCCTCTAAAATATTGATCGAAACCAGGTTTAATGGACTGTTTCAGTGTGGTACCACATTACTACGTGATCCAATCCAGAAAAAGCCAGGGATCTGTTCAACAAGTATGTGAAAAATGCGAAAATATGACCCTGACGAGGGCAAATCCCGGACCTATCCCAGACATAACATGCGTTATCCTCCAAAATACCGATCGAAACCAGGTTTAATGGACTGTTTCAGTGTGGTATCACATTACTACGTGATGCAAACCAGAAAAAGCCAGGGATCTGTTCAACAAGTATGTGAAAAATGCGAGACTATGACCCTGATCAGGGCAAATCCCGGACCTATCCCAGACCTAACTTGCGTTATCCTCTAAAATATTGATCGAAACCAGGTTTAATTTACTGTTTCAGTGTGGTACCACATTACTACGTGATCCAATCTAGAAAATGCCCAGGATCTATCCATGAAGTATGAGAAATATGCAAAATTATGAGCCTGATTAGGGCAAATCCTAGACCTAACCCGGACCTAACATGCGTTATCCTCTAAAATATTTATCAAGACCAGGTTTAATCGACTGTTTCAGTGTGGTACCACATTACTACGTGATCCAAACCAGAAAAAAACCCAGGATCTGTACAACTAGTATGTGAAGAATGCGAAAGTATGAGCCTGACGAGGGCAAATCCCAGACCTATCCCAGAGCTAACTTGCGTTGTCCTCTAAAATATTGATGGAAACCAGGTTTAATGGACTGTTTCAGTGTGGTACCACAGTACTACGTGATCCAAACCAGAAAAACCCAGGATCTGTTCAACAAGCATGTGAAAAATGCGAAAGTATGACCCTGATGAGGGCAAATCCCAGACCTATCCCAGACCTAACATGCGTTGTCCTCTAAAATATTGATGGAAACCAGGTTTAATTGAGTGGTTCAGTGTGGTACCACATTACTTCGTGATCCAAACCAGAAAAACTCAGGATCTGTTCAACAAGTATGTGAAAAACGCGAAAGTATGAGCCTGATGAGGGCAAATCCCAGACCTAACCATGACCTAACATGCGTTATTCCCTAAAATATTGATCGAAACCAGGTTTAATGGACTGTTTCAGTGTGGTACCACATTACTACGTGATCCAAACCAGAAAAAACCCACGATCTAGGCAACAAGTATGAGAAATGTGCGAAAGTATGAGCCTGATGAGGGCAATTCCTAGACCTAACCCAGACCTAACATGCGTTATCCTCTATAATATTTATCAAGACCAGATTTAATTGAATGTCTCAGTGTGGTACCACATTACTACGTGATCCAAACCAGAAAAAACCCAGGATCTGTTCAACAAGTATGTGGAGAATGCGAAAGTATGTGTCTGATGAGGGCAAATCCCAGGCCTAACCTAGACATAACATGCGTTATCCTCTAAAATATTCATCGAAACCAGGTTTAATGGACAGTTTCAGTGTGGTACCACATTACTACGGGATCCAAACCAGAATATGGCCAGAATCTGGCCATCAACTATGAGAAATATGCGAAAGTACGAGCCTGATCAGAGCAAATCCCAGAACTAACCAAGACCTAACATACGTTATCTTCTAAAATATTGATCGAAACCAGGTTTAATGGACTGTTTCAGTGTGGTACCACATTACTACGTGATCCAAACCAGAAAAAAACCCAGGATCTGTACAACTAGTATGTGAAGAATGCAAAAGTATGAGCCTGCTGAGGGCAAATCCTAGTCCCAACCCAGACCTAACATGAGTTTTTCTCTCAAATATTGATCCAAACCAGGTTTAATGGACTGTTTCAGTGTGGTACCACATTAGTACATGATCCAAACCAGAATAAGCCAGGGATCTGTTCAACAAGTATGTGAAAAAGGCGAAAGTATGACCCTGATGAGGGCACATCCCAGGCCTAACCTAGACCTAACATGCGTTATCCTCTAAAATATTGATCGAAACTAGGTTTAATGGACCGTTTCAGTGTGGTACCACAGTACTACCTGATCCAAACCAGAAAAACCCAGGATCTGTTCAACAAGTATGTGAAAAATGCGAAAGTATGGCCCTGGTGAGGGCAAATCCCAGACCTATCCGAGACCTAACTTGCGTTGTCCTCTAAAATGTTGATCGAAACCAGGTTTAATGGACTGTTTCAGTGTGGTACCACATTACTACGTGATCCAAACCAGAAAAAACCCACGATCTAGGCATCAAGTATGAGAAATGTGCGAAAGTATGAGCCTGATGCGGGCAAATCCTAGACGTAACCCAGACCTAACATGCGTTATCCTCTAAAACATTTATCAAGACCAGATTTAATTGAATGTTTCAGTGTGGTACCACATTACTACGTGATCCAATCCAGAAAAAACCCAGGATCTGTTCAACAAGTATGTGGAGAATGCGAAAGTATGTGTCTGATGAGGGCAAATCCCAGGCCCAACCTAGACATAACATGCGTTATCCTCTAAAATATTGATCGAAACCAGGTTTAATGGACTGTTTCAGTGTGGTACCACATTCCTACGTGATCCAATCCAGAAAAAGCCCAGGATCTAGGCATCAAGTATGAGAAATGTGCGAAAGTATGAGCCTGATGAGGGCAAATCCTAGACCTGACCCAGACCTAACATGCGTTATCCTCTAAAATATTTATCAAGACCAGGTCTAATTTAATGTTTCAGTGTGGTACCACATTACTACGTGATCCAAACCAGAAAAAACCCAGGATCTGTTCAACAAGTATGTGGAGAATGCGAAAGTATGTGTCTGATGATGGCAAATCCCAGGCCTAACCTAACCATAACATGCGTTATCCTCTAAAATGTTGATCGAAACCAGGTTTAATTGAATGTTTCAGTGTGGTACCACATTACTACGTGATCCAAACCAGAAAAAACCCTGGATCCGTTCAACATGTATGTGAAGAATGCGAAAGTATGTGTCTGATGAGGGAAAATCCCTGGCCTAACCTAGACCTAACATGCGTTACCCTCAAAATTATTCATCGAAACCTGCTTTAATCGACTGTTTCAGTGTGGTACCACATTACTACGTGATCCAAACCAGAGAAAGCCCAGAATCTGGCCATCAACTACGAGAAATATGCGAAAGTACGAGACTGATGAGGGCAAATCCCAGAACTAACCAAGACCTAACATACGTTATCTTCTAAAATATTGATCGAAACCAGGATTAATGGACTGTTTCAGTGTGGTACCACATTACTACGTGATCCAAACCAGAAAAAAACCCAGGATCTGTACAACTAGTATGTGAAGAATGCGAAAGTATGAGCCTGACGAGGGCAAAGCCCAGACCTATCCCAGACATAACTTGCGTTATCATCTAAAATATTGACCGAAACCTGCTTTAATCGACTGTTTCAGTGTGGTACCACATTACAACGTGATCCAAACCGGAAGAAGCCCAGAATCTGGCCATCAACTATGAGAAATATGCGAAAGTACGGGCCTGATGAGAGCAAATCCCAGACCTAACCAAGACCTAACATGCGCCATCCTCTAAAATATTGTTCGAAACCAGGTTTAATGGACTGTTTCAGTGTGGTACCACACTACTACGTGATCCAATCCAGAAAAAGCCAGGGATCTGTTCAACAAGTATGTGAAAAATGCGAAAATATGACCCTGATGAGGGCAAATCCCAGACCTATCCCAAACCTAACATGCGTTGTCCTCTAAAATATTGATGGAAACCAGGTTTAATTGAGTGGTTCAGTGTGGTACCACATTACTACGTGATCCAAACCAGAAAAACTCAGGATCTGTTCAACAAGTATGAGATATGTGCGAAAGTATGAGCCTGATGAGGGCAATTCCTAGACCTAACCCAGACCTAACATGCGTTCTCCTCTATAATATTTATCAAGACCAGATTTAATTGAATGTTTCAGTGTGGTACCACATTACTACGTGATCCAAACCAGAAAAAACCCAGGATCTGTTCAACAAGTATGTGGAGAATGCGAAAGTATGTGTCTGATGAGGGCAAATCCCAGGCCTAACCTAGACATAACATGCGTTATCCTCTAAAATATTCATCGAAACCAGGTTTAATGGACAGTTTCAGTGTGGTACCACATTACTACGGGATCCAAACCAGAAAATGGCCAGAATCTGTACAACTAGTATGTGAAGAATGCAAAAGTATGAGCCTGCTGAGGGCAAATCCTAGTCCCAACCCAGACCTAACATGAGTTTTTCTCTCAAATATTGATCCAAACCAGGTTTAATGGACTGTTTCAGTGTGGTACCACATTAGTACATGATCCAAACCAGAATAAGCCAGGGATCTGTTCAACAAGTATGTGAAAAAGGCGAAAGTATGACCCTGATGAGGGCAAATCCCAGGCCTAACCTAGACCTAACATGCGTTATCCTCTAAAATATTGATCGAAACTAAGTTTAATGGACAGTTTCAGTGTGGTACCACAGTACTACCTGATCCAAACCAGAAAAACCCAGGATCTGTTCAACAAGTATGTGAAAAATGCGAAAGTATGGCCCTGATGAGGGCAAATCTCAGACCTATCCGAGACCTAACTTGCGTTGTCCTCTAAAATATTGATGGAAACCAGGTTTAATGGAGTGTTTCAGTGTGGTACCACATTACTACGTGATCCAAACCAGAAAAACCCAGGATCCGTTCAACAAGTATGTGAAAAACGCGAAAGTATGCGCCTGATGAGGGCATATCCCAGACCTAACCAAGACCTAACATGCGTTATTTTCTAAAATGTTGATCGAAACCAGGTTTAATGGACTGTTTCAGTGTGGTACCACATTACTACGTGATCCAAACCAGAAAAAACCCACGATCTAGGCATCAAGTATGAGAAATGTGCGAAAGTATGAGCCTGATGCGGGCAAATCCTAGACGTAACCCAGACCTAACATGCGTTATCCTCTAAAATATTTATCAAGACCAGATTTAATTGAATGTTTCAGTGTGGTACCACATTACTACGTGATCCAATCCAGAAAAAACCCAGGATCTGTTCAACAAGTATGTGGAGAATGCGAAAGTATGTGTCTGATGAGGGCAAATCCCAGGCCCAACCTAGACATAACATGCGTTATCTTCTAAAATATTGATCGAAACCAGGTTTAATGGACTGTTTCAGTGTGGTACCACATTCCTACGTGATCCAATCCAGAAAAAGCCCAGGATCTAGGCATCAAGTATGAGAAATGTGCGAAAGTATGAGCCTGATGAGGGCAAATCCTAGACCTCACCCAGACCAAATATGCGTTATCCTCTAAAATATTTATCAAGACCAGGTTTAATCGACTGTTTCAGTGTGGTACCACATTGCTACGTGATCCAAACCAGAAAAAACCCAGGATCCGTTCAACAAGTATGTGAAAAACGCGAAACTATGAGCCTGATGATGGCAAATCCCAGACCTATCCCGGACCTAACATGCGTTATCCTCTTAAATATTGATCGAAACCAGGTTTAATGGACAGTTTCAGTGAGGTACCACATTACTACGTGATCCAAACCAGAAAAAGCCAGGGATCTGTACACCAAGTATATGAAAAATGCGAAAATATGATCCTGATGAGGGCAAATCCCGGACTTATCCCAGACCTAACTAGCGTTATCCTGAAAAATATTGACCGAAACCATGTTTAATTTACTGTTTCAGTGTGGTACCACATTACTACGTGTTCAATCCAGAAAAAGCCCAGGATCTAGCCATGGAGTTTAAGAAATATGCGAAATTATGAGCCTGATTAGGGCAAATCCTAGACCTAACCCAGACATAACATGAGTTATCCTCAAAAATATTGTTCGAAACCAGGTTTAATTGAATGTTTCAGTGTGGTACCGCATTACTACGTGATCCAAACCAGAAAAAACCCAGGATCCGTTCAACAAGTATGTGGAGAATGCGAAAGTATGTGTCTGATGAGGGAAAATCCCAGGCCTAAACTAGACATAACATGCGTTATCCTCTAAAATATTGATCGAAGCCTGGTTTAATGGACTGTTTCAGTGTGGTACCACATTACTACGTGATCCAAACCAGAAAAAACCCAGGATCTGTTCAACAAGTATGTGGAGAATGCGAAAGTATGTGTCTAATGAGGGCAAAGCCCAGGCCTAACCTAGACATAACATGCGTTATCCTCTAAAATATTCATCGAAACCAGGTTTAATGGACACTTTTAGTGTGGTACCACATAACTACGGGATCCAAACGAGAAAATGGCCAGAATCTGGCCAACAAGTATGAGAAATATGCGAAAGTACGAGCCTGATGAGAGCAAATCCCAGACCTAACCGAGACCTAACATTAGTTATTCTCTAAAATATTCATCGAAACCAGGTTTAATGGACTTATTCAGTGTGATACCACATTACTGCGTGATCCAAACCAGAAAAAACCCTGGATCCGTTCAACATGAATGTGGAGAATGCGAAAGTATGTGTCTGATGATGGCAAATCCCAGGCCTATCCCAGACATAACATGCGTTATCCTCTAAAATATTGACCGAAACCTGTCCTAATCGACTGTTTCAGTGTGGTACCACATTACTACGTGATCCAAACCAGAAAAAGCCCAGGATCTGGCCATCAAGTATGGGAAATATGCGAAAGTACGAGCCTGATGAGAGCAAATCCCAGACCTAACCTAGACCTAACATGCGTTATTCTCTAAAATATTGATCGAAACCAGGTTTAAGGGACTGTTTCAGTGTTGTACCACATTAGTACGTGATCGAATCCAGAAAAAGCCCAGGATCTAGCCATCAAGTATGAGAAATATGCGAAAGTATGAGCCTGATGAGGGCAAATCCTAGACCTAACCCAGACCTAACATGAGTTATTCTCTAAAATACTGATCCAAACCAGGTTTAATGGACTGTTTCAGCGTGGTACCACATTAGTACATGACCCAAACCAGAATAAGCCAGGGATATATTCAACAAGTATGTGAAAAACGCGAATGTATGACCCTGACGAGGGCAAATCCCAGGCCTAACCTAGACCTAACATGCGTTATCCTCTAGAATATTGATCGAAGCTAGGTTTAATGGACTGTTTCCGTGTGGTACCACATTACTACGTGATCCAAACCAGAAAAACCCAGGATCTGTTCAACGAGTATGTGAGAAATGCGAAAATATGGCCCTGATGAGGGCAAATCCCAGGCCTAACCTAGACATAACATGCGCTACCCTCAAAAATACTGATCGAAACCAGGTTCAATGGACTGTTTCAGTGTGGTACCACATTAGTACATGATCCAAACCAGAATAAGCCAGGGATCTGTTCAACAAGTATGTGAAAACCGCGAAAGTATGACCCTGACGAGGGCAAATCCCAGGCCTAACCTAGACCTAACATGCGTTACCCTCAAAATTATTCATCGAAACCAGGTTTAATCGACTGCTTCAGTGTGGTACCACATTACTACGTGATCCAAACCAGAAAAAAACCGAGGATCTGTACAACTAGTATGTGAAGAATGCGAAAGTATGAGCCTGACGAGGGCAAATCCCAGACCTAACCGAGACCTAACATGAGTTATTCTCTAAAATATTCATGGAAATCAGGTTTAATGGACTTATTCAGTGTGGTTCCACATTACTACGTGATCCAAACCAGAAAAAACCCTGGATCCGTTCAACATGTATGTGAAGAATGCGAAAGCATGTGTCTGATGAGGGAAAATCCCTGGCCTAACCTAGACCTAACATGCGTTACCCTCAAAATTATTCATCGAAACCAGGTTTAATCGACTGTTTCAGTGTGGTACCACATTACTACGTGATCCAAACCAGAAAAAAACCGAGGATCTGTACAACTAGTATGTGAAGAATGCGAAAGTATGAGCCTGACGAGGGCAAATCCCAGACCTATCCCAGACATAACTTGCGCTATCATCTAAAATATTGACAGAAACCTGTTTTAATCGACTGTTTCAGTGTGGAACCACATTACTACGTGATCCAAACCAGAAAAAGCCCAGAATCTGGCCATCAGCTATGAGAAATATGCGAAAGTACGGGCCTGATAAGAGCAAATCCCAGACCTAACCTAGACCTAACATGCGTCATCCTCTAAAATATTGATCGAAACCAGGTTTAATGGACTGTTTCAGTGTGATACCACATTACTACATGATCCAAACAAGAAAAAACCCAGAATCTGTTCAACATTATGTGAAAAACGCGAAACTATGAGCCTGATGAGGGCAAATCCCAGACCAATCTCCGACATAACATGCGTTATCCTCTAAAATATTGATCGAAACCAGGTTTAATGGACTGTTTCAGTGTGGTACCACATTACTACGTGATCCAAACCAGAAAAAACCCAGGATCTGTTCAACAAGTATATGGAGAATGCGAAAGTATGACCCTTATGCGGGCAAATCCCGGACCTATCCCAGACCGAACTTGCGTTATCCTCTAAAATATTGATCGGAACCAGGTTTAATTTACTGTTTCAGTGTGGTACCACATTACTACGTGATCCAAACCAGAAAACGCCCAGAGTCTGGCCATCAAGTATGAGAAATATGCGAAAGTACGAGCCTGATGAGAGCAAATCCCAGACCTAACCGAGATCTAACATGAGTTATTCTCGAAAATATTCATCGAAACCAGGTTTAATGGACTTATTCAGTGTGGTACCACATTACTACGTGATCCAAACCAGAAAAAACCCAGGATCTGTTCAACAAGTATGTGGAGAATGCGAAAGTATGTGTCTGATGATGGCAAATCCCAGGCCTAACCTAACCATAACATGCGTTATCCTCTAAAATATTGATCGAAACCAGGTTTAATTGAATGTTTCAGTGTGGTACCACATTACTACGTGATCCAAACCAGAAAAAACCCTGGATCTGTCCAACATGTATGTGAGGAATGCGAAAGTATGTGTCTGATGAGGGAAAATCCCTGGCCTAACCTAGACCTAACATGCGTTACCCTCAAAATTATTCATCGAAACGAGGTTTAATCGACTGTTTCAGTGTGGGGCCACATTACTACGTGATCCAAACCAGAAAAAAACCGAGGATCTGTACAACTAGTATGTGAAGAATGCGAAAGTATGAGCCTGACGAGGGCAAATCCCAGACCTATCCCAGACATAACTTGCGTTATCATCTAAAATATTGACCGAAACCTGTTTTTATCGACTGTTTCAGTGTGGAACACATTACTACGTGATCCAAAACAGAAAAAGCCCAGAATCTGGCCATCAGCTATGAGAAATATGCGAAAGTACGAGCCTGATAAGAGCAAATCCCAGACCTAACCTAGACCTAACATGCGTCATCCTCTAAAATATTGATCGAAACCAGGTTTAATGGACTGTTTCAGTGTGGTACCACATTACTACGTGATCCAAACCAGAAAAAACCCAGGATCTGTTCAACAAGTATGTGGAGAATGCGAAAGTATGTGTCTGATGATGGCAAATCCCAGGCCTAACCTAACCATAACATGCGTTATCCTCTAAAATATTGATCGAAACCAGGTTTAATTGAATGTTTGAGTGTGATACCACATTACTACCTGATCCAAACCAGAAAAAACCCAGGATCTGTTCAACAAGTATGTGGAGAATGCGAAAGTATGTGTCTGATGATGGCAAATCCCAGGCCTAACCTAACCATAACATGCGTCATCCTCTAAAATATTGATCGAAACCAGGTTTAATGGACTGTTTCAGTGTGGTACCACATTACTACGTGATCCAAACCAGAAAAAACCCAGGATCTGTTCAACAAGTATGTGGAGAATGCGAAAGTATGTGCCTGATGAGGGCAAATCCCGGACCTATCCCAGACCTAGCTTGCGTTATCCTCTAAAATATTGATCGAAACCAGGTTTAATTTACTGTTTCAGTGTGGTACCACATTACTACGTGATCCAATCCAGAAAAAGCCCAGGATCTAGCCATGAAGTATGAGAAATATGCGAAATTATGAGCCTGATTAGGGCAAATCCTAGACCTAACCCAGACCAAATATGCGTTATCCTCTAAAATATTTATCAAGACCAGGTTTAATCGACTGTTTCAGTGTGGTACCACATTGCTACGTGATCCAAACCAGAAAAAACCCAGGATCCGTTCAACAAGTATGTGAAAAACGCGAAACTATGAGCCTGATGATGGCAAATCCCAGACCTATCCCGGACCTGACATGCGTTATCCTCTTAAATATTGATCGAAACCAGGTTTAATGGACAGTTTCAGTGAGGTACCACATTACTACGTGATCCAAACCAGAAAAAGCCAGGGATCTGTACACCAAGTATGTGAAAAATGCGAAAATATGATCCTGATGAGGGCAAATCCCGGACTTATCCGAGACCTAACTAGCGTTATCCTCAAAAATATTGACCGAAACCATGTTTAATTTACTGTTTCAGTGTGGTACCACATTACTACGTGATTCAATCCAGAAAAAGCCCAGGATCTAGCCATCAAGTATGAGAAATATGCGATAGTATGAGCCCGCTGAGGGCAAATCCTAGACCTAACCCAGACCTAACATGCGTTATCCTCTAAAATATTTATCAAGACCAGATTTAATTGAATGTTTCAGTGTGGTACCACATTAGTACGTGATCCAAACCAGAAAAAACCGAGGACCTGTTCAACAAGTATGTGGAGAATGCGAAAGTATGTGTCTAATGAGGGCAAAGCCCAGGCCTAACCTAGACATAACATGCGTTATCCTCTAAAATATTCATCGAAACCAGGTTTAATGGACTCTTTTAGTGTGGTACCACATTACTACGGGATCCAAACCAGAAAAAACCCTGGATCCGTTCAACATGTATGTGAAGAATGCGAAACTATGTGTCTGATGATGGCAAATCCCAGGCCTAGCCCAGACATAACATGCGTTATCCTCTAAAATATTGACCGTAACCTGTCCTAATCGACTGTTTCAGTATTGTACCACATTACTACGTGATCCAAACCAGAAAAAGCCCAGGATCTGGCCATCAAGTATGGGAAATATGCGAAAGTACGAGCCTGATGAGAGCAAATCCCAGACCTGACCTAGACCTAACATGCGTTATTCTCTAAAATATTGATCGAAACCAGGTTTAATGGACTGTTTCAGTGTGGTACCACATTACTACGTGATCCAAACCAGAAAAACCCAGGATCTGTTCAACGAGTATGTGAGAAATGCGAAAATATGGCCCTGATGAGGGCAAATCCCAGGCCTAACCTAGACATAACATGCGCTACCCTCAAAAATACTGATCGAAACCAGGTTCAATGGACTGTTTCAGTGTGGTACCACATTAGTACATGATCCAAACCAGAATAAGCCAGGGATCTGTTCAACAAGTATGTGAAAAACGCGAAAGTATGACCCTGACGAGGGCAAATCCCAGGCCTAACCTAGACCTAACATGCGTTACCCTCAAAATTATTCATCGAAACCAGGTTTAATCGACTGCTTCAGTGTGGTACCACATTACTACGTGATCCAGACCAGAAAAAAACCGAGGATCTGTACAACTAGTATGTGAAGAATGCGAAAGTATGAGCCTGACGAGGGCAAATCCCAGACCTAACCGAGACCTAACATGAGTTATTCTCTAAAATATTCATGGAAATCAGGTTTAATGGACTTATTCAGTGTGGTTCCACATTACTACGTGATCCAAACCAGAAAAAACCCTGGATCCGTTCAACATGTATGTGAAGAATGCGAAAGTATGTGTCTGATGACGGAAAATCCCTGGCCTAACCTAGACCTAACATGCGTTACCCTCAAAATTATTCATCGAAACCAGGTTTAATCGACTGTTTCAGTGTGGTACCACATTACTACGTGATCCAAACCAGAAAAAAACCGAGGATCTGTACAACTAGTATGTGAAGAATGCGAAAGTATGAGCCTGACGGGGGCAAATCCCCGACCTATCCCAGACATAACTTGCGCTATCATCTAAAATATTGACAGAAACCTGTTTTAATCGACTGTTTCAGTGTGGAACCACATTACTACGTGATCCAAACCAGAAAAAGCCCAGAATCTGGCCATCAGCTATGAGAAATATGCGAAATTATGAGCCTGATTAGGGCAAATCCTAGACCTAACCCAGACCAAATATGCGTTATCCTCTAAAATATTTATCAAGACCAGGTTTAATCGACTGTTTCAGTGTGGTACCACATTGCTACGTGATCCAAACCAGAAAAAACCCAGGATCTAGCCATGGAGTTTGAGAAATATGCGAAATTATGAGCCTGATTAGGGCAAATCCTAGACCTAACCCAGACCTAACATGCGTTATCCTCAAAAATATTGATCGAAACCAGGTTTAATTGAATGTTTCAGTGTGGTACCGCATTACTACGTGATCCAAACCAGAAAAAACCCAGGATCCGTTCAACAAGTATGTGGAGAATGCGAAAGTATGTGTCTGATGAGGGAAAATCACAGGCCTAACAGAGACCTAACATGCGTTATCCTCTTAAATATTGATCGAAACCAGGTTTAATCACCTGTTCCAGTGTGGTACCACATTACTACCTGATCCAAACTAGAAGAACACCCAGGATCTGATTAACAGGTATGTGGAGAACGCGAAAATATGTGTCTGATGAGGGCAAATCCCCGGCCTAAACTAGACATAACATGAGTTATACTCTACAATATTGATCGAAACCTGGTTTCATGGACTGTTTCAGTGTGGTACCACATTCCTACGTGATCCAATCCAGAAAAAGCCCAGGATCTAGGCATCAAGTATGAGAAATGTGCGAAAGTATGAGCCTGATGCGGGCAAATCCTAGACGTAACCCAGACCTAACATGCGTTATCCTCTAAAATATTTATCAAGACCAGATTTAATTGAATGTTTCAGTGTGGTACCACATTACCACGTGATCCAAAGCAGAAAAAAACCCAGGATCTGTACAACTAGTATGTGAAGAATTCGAAAGTATGAGCCTGACGAGGGCAAATCCCAGACCTATCCCAGACATAACTTGCGCTATCATCTAAAATATTGACAGAAACCTGTTTTAATCGACTGTTTCAGTGTGGAACCACATTACTACGTGATCCAAACCAGAAAAAGCCCAGAATCTGGCCATCAGCTATGAGAAATATGCGAAATTATGAGCCTGATTAGGGCAAATCCTAGACCTAACCTAGACCAAACATGCGTTATCCTCTAAAATATTTATCAAGACCAGGTTTAATCGACTGTTTCAGTGTGGTACCACATTGCTACGTGATCCAAACCAGAAAAAACCCAGGATCTAGCCATGGAGTTTGAGAAGTATGCGAAATTATGAGCCTGATTAGGGCAAATCCTAGACCTAACCCAGACCTAACATGCGTTATCCTCAAAAATATTGATCGAAACCAGGTTTAATTGAATGTTTCAGTGTGGTACCGCATTACTACGTGATCCAAACCAGAAAAAACCCAGGATCCGTTCAACAAGTATGTGGAGAATGCGAAAGTATGTGTCTGATGAGGGAAAATCACAGGCCTAACAGAGACCTAACATGCGTTATCCTCTTAAATATTGATCGAAACCAGGTTTAATCACCTGTTCCAGTGTGGTACCACATTACTACCTGATCCAAACTAGAAGAACACCCAGGATCTGATTAACAGGTATGTGTAGAACGCGAAAGTATGTGTCTGATGAGGGCAAATCACCGGCCTAAACGAGACATAACATGCGTTATCCTCTAAAATACTGATCGAAACCAGGTTTAATGGACTGTTTCAGTGTGGTACCACATTACTACCTGATCCAAACCAGAAAAATACCCAGGATTTGATTAACAGGTATGTGTAGAACGCGAAAATATGTGTCTGATGAGGGCAAATCCCCGGCCAAAACTAGACATAACATGAGTTATACTCTACAATATTGATCGAAACCTGGTTTAATGGACTGTTTCAGTGTGGTACCACATTCCTACGTGATCCAATCCAGAAAAAGCCCAGGATCTAGGCATCAAGTATGAGAAATGTGCGAAAGTATGAGCCTGATGCGGGCAAATCCTAGACGTAACCCAGACCTAACATGCGTTATCCTCTAAAATATTTATCAAGACCAGATTTAATTGAATGTTTCAGTGTGGTACCACATTACCACGTGATCCAAAGCAGAAAAAAACCCAGGATCTGTACAACTAGTATGTGACGAATTCGAAAGTATGAGCCTGACGAGGGCAAATCCCAGACCTATCCCAGACATAACTTGCGTTATCATCTAAAATATTGACCGAAACCTGTTTTAATCGACTGTTTCAGTGTGGAGCCACATTACTACGTGATACAAACCAGAGAAAACACAGGATCTGTGTAATAAGTATGTGGAGAATGCGAAAGTATGTGTCTGATGATGGCAAATCCCAGGCCTATCCCAGACATAACATGCGTTAGCCTCAAAAATATTGATCGAAACCAGGTTTAATCGACTGTTTCAGTGTGGTACCACATTACTACGTGATCCAAACCAGAAAAAACCCAGAATCTGTTCAACAAGTTTGTGAAAAACGCGAAACTATGAGCCTGATGAGGGCAAATCCCAGAACTATCCCAGACCTATCATGCGTTATCCTCTTAAATATTGATCGAAACCAGGTTTAATGGACAGTTGCAGTGTGGTACCACATTACTACGTGATCCAAACCAGAAAAAACCCAGGATCTGTTCAACAAGTATGTGGAGAATGCGAAAGTATGTGTCTGATGATGGCAAATCCCAGGCCTATCCCAGACATAACATGCGTTATCCTCTAAAATATTGACCGAAACCTGTCCTAATCGACTGTTTCAGTGTGGTACCACATTACTACGTGATCCAAACCAGAAAAAGCCCAGGATCTGGCCATCAAGTATGGTAAATATGCGAAAGTACGAGCCTGATGAGAGCAAATCCCAGACCTAACCTAGACCTAGCATGCGTTATCCTCTAAAATATTGATCGAAACCAGGATTAATGGACTGTTTCAGTGTGGCACCACATTACTACGTGATCCAAACCAGAAAAAACCCAGAATCTGTTCAACAAGTAAGTGAAAAACGCGAAACTATGACCCTGATGAGGACAAATCCCAGACCTATCCCAGACCTAACTTGCGTTGTCCTGTAAAATATTGATGGAAACCAGGTTTAATGGACTGTTTCAGTGTGGTACCACATTACTACGTGATCCAAACCAGAAAAACCGAGGATCTGTTCAACGAGTATGTGAAAAATGCGAAAATATGGCCCTCATGAGGGCAAATCCCAGGCCTAACCTAGACATAACATGCGTTACCCTCAAAAATATTGATCGAAACCAGGTTTAATCGACTGTTTCAGTGTGGTACCACATTAGTACATGGTCCAAACCAGAAAAAAACCGAGGATCTGTACAACTAGTATATGAAGAATGCGAAAGTATGAGCCTGACGAGGGCAAATCCCAGACCTATCCCAGACATAACTTGCGTTATCATCTAAAATATTGACCGAAACCTGTTTTAATCGACTGTTTCAGTGTGGAACCACATTACTACGTGATCCAAACCAGAAAAAGCCCAGAATCTGGCCATCAGCTATGAGAAATATGCGAAATTACGTGCCTGATAAGAGCAAATCCCAGACCTAACCTAGACCTAACATGCGTCATCCTCTAAAATATTGATCGAAACCAGGTTTAATGGACTGTTTCAGTGTGGCACCACATTACTACGTGATCCAAACCAGAAAAAAACCGGGATCTGTTCAACAAGTATATGGAGAATGCGACAGTATGTGCCTGATGGGGGCAAATCCCGGACCTATCCCAGACCTAGCTTGCGTTATCCTCTAAAATATAGATCGAAACCAGGTTTAATTTACTGTTTCAGTGTGGCACCTCATTACTACGTGATCCAATCCAGAAAAAGCCCAGGATCTAGCCATGAAGTATGAGAAATATGCGAAATTATGAGCCTGATGAGGGCAAATCCTAGACCTTACCCAGACCAAACATGGGTTATCCTCTAAAATATTTATCAAGACCAGGTTTAATCGACTGTTTCAGTGTGGTACCACATTGCTACGTGATCCAAACCAGAAAAAACCCAGGATCCGTTCAACAAGTATGTGAAAAACGCGAAACTATGAGCCTGATGATGGCAAATCCCAGACCTATCCCAGACCTAACATGCGTTATCCTCTTAAATATTGATCGATACCAGGTTTAATGGACAGTTTCAGTGTGGTACCACATTACTACGTGATCCAAACCAGAAAAAGCCAGGGATCTGTACACCAAGTATGTGAAAAATGCGAAAATATGATCCTGATGAGGGCAAATCCCGGACTTATCCCAGACCTAACTTGCGTTATCCTCTAAAATATTGATCGAAACCAGGTTTAATGGACTGTTTCAGTGTGGTACCACATTACTACGTGATCCAAACCAGAAAAAACCCAGGATCTGTTCAACAAGTATGTGAAGAATGCGAAAGTATGTGTCTGATGAGGGAAAATCCCAGGCCTAACCTAGACCTAACTTGCGTTATCCTCTAAAATATTGATCGAAACCAGGTTTAATTGACTGTTTCAGTGTGGTACCACATTACTACGTGATCCAAACCAGAAAAAATCCAGGATCTCGTCAACAAGTATGTGGAGAATGCGAAAGTATGAGCCAGACGAGGGCAAATCCCAGACCTATCCCAGACATAACATGCGTTATCCTCTAAAATATTGATCGAAACCAGGCTTAATGGACAGTTTCAGTGTGGTACCACATTACTACGTGATCCAAACCAGAAAAAGCCCAGGATCTGGCCATCAAGTATGAGAAATATGCGAAAGTATGAGCCTGCTGAGGCCAAATCCTAGACCAAACCAAGACCTATCATGCGTTATCCTCTAAAATATTTATCAAGACCAGATTTAATTGAATGTTTCAGTGTGGTACCACATTACTACGTGATCCAAACCAGAAAAAACCCAGAATCTGTTTAACAAGTATGTGGAGAATGCGGAAGTATGTGTCTGATGAGGGCAAATCCCAGGCCCAACCGAGACCTAACATGCCTTATCCTCAAAAATAATGATCGAAACCAGGTTTAATCGACTGTTTCAGTGTGGTACCACATTACTACCTGATCCAATCCAGAAAAAGCCCAGGATCTAGCCATCAAGTATGAGAAATATGCGTTAGTATGAGTCCGCTGAGGGCAAATCCTAGACCTAACCCTGACCTAACATGCGTTATCCTCTAAAATATTTATCGAGACCAGATTTAATTGAATGTTTCAGTGTGGTACCACATTAGTACGTGATCCAAACCAGAAAAAACTGAGGATCTGTTCAACAAGTATGTGTAGAATGCGAAAGTATGTGCCTGATGAGGGCAAATCCCAGGCCTAACCTAGACATAACATGCGTTATCCTCTAAAATATTCATCGCAACCAGGTTTAATGGACTGTTTCGGTGTGGAACCACATTACTACGTGATCCAAACCAGAAAAAACCCAGGATCTGTGTAATAAGTATGTGGAGAATGCGAAAGTATGTGTCTGATGATGGCAAATCCCAGGCCTATCCCAGACATAACATGCGTTATCCTCAAAAATATTGATCGAAACCAGGTTTAATCGACTGTTTCAGTGTGGTACCACATTACTACGTGATCCAAAACCAGAAAAAACCCAGAATCTGTTCAACAAGTATGTGAAAAACACGAAACTATGAGCCTGATGAGGGCAAATCCCAGAACTATCCCAGACCTATCATGCGTTATCCTCTTAAATATTGATCGAAACCAGGTTTAATGGACAGTTGCAGTGTGGTACCACATTACTACGTGATCCAAACCAGGAAAAACCTTGGATCCGTTCAACATGTATGTGAAGAATGCGAAAGTATGAGCCTGACGAGGGCAAATCCCAGACCTATCCCAGACATAACTTGCGTTATCATCTAAAATATTGACCGAAACCTGTTTTAATCGACTGTTTCAGTGTGGTACCACATTACTACGTGATCCAAACCAGAAAAAACCCAGGATCTGTTCAACAAGTATGTGGAGAATGCGAAAGTATGTGCCTGATGAGGGCAAATCCCGGACCTATCCCAGACCTAGCTTGCGTTATCCTCTAAAATATTGATCGAAACCAGGTTTAATTTACTGTTTCAGTGTGGTACCACATTACAACGTGATCCAATCCAGAAAAAGCCCAGGATCTAGCCATGAAGTATGAGAAATATGCGAAATTATGAGCCTGATTAGGGCAAATCCTAGACCTAACCCAGACCAAATATGCGTTATCCTCTAAAATATTTATCAAGACCAGGTTTAATCGACTGTTTCAGTGTGGTACCACATTGCTACGTCATCCAAACCAGAAAAAACCCAGGATCCGTTCAACAAGTATGTGAAAAACGCGAAACTATGAGCCTGATGATGGCAAATCCCAGACCTATCCCGGACCTAACATGCGTTATCCTCTTAAATATTGATCGAAACCAGGTTTAATGGACAGTTTCAGTGAGGTACCACATTACTACGTGATCCAAACCAGAAAAAGCCAGGGATCTGTACACCAAGTATGTGAAAAATGCGAAAATATGATCCTGATGAGGGCAAATCCCGGACTTATCCCAGACCTAAGTAGCGTTATCCTCAAAAATATTGACCGAAACCATGTTTAATGTACTGTTTCAGTGTGGTACCACATTACTACGAGATTCAATCCAGAAAAAGCCCAGGATCTAGCCATCAAGTATGAGAAATATGCGATAGTATGAGCCCGCTGAGGGCAAATCCTAGACCTAACCCAGACCTAACATGCGTTATCCTCTAAAATATTTATCAAGACCAGATTTAATTGAATGTTTCAGTGTGGTACCACATTAGTACGTGATCCAAACCAGAAAAAACCGAGGACCTGTTCAACAAGTATGTGGAGAATGCGAAAGTATGTGTCTAATGAGGGCAAAGCCCAGGCCTAACCTAGACATAACATGCGTTATCCTCTAAAATATTCATCGAAACCAGGTTTAATGGACTCTTTTAGTGTGGTACCACATTACTACGGGATCCAAACCAGAAAAAACCCTGGATCCGTTCAACATGTATGTGAAGAATGCGAAACTATGTGTCTGATGATGGCAAATCCCAGGCCTATCCCAGACATAACATGCGTTATCCTCTAAAATATTGACCGTAACCTGTCCTAATCGACTGTTTCAGTGTTGTACCACATTACTACGTGATCCAAACCAGAAAAAGCCCAGGATCTGGCCATCAAGTATGGGAAATATGCGAAAGTACGAGCCTGATGAGAGCAAATCCCAGACCTAACCTAGACCTAACATGCGTTATTCTCTAAAATATTGATCGAAACCAGGTTTAATGGACTGTTTCAGCGTGGTACCACATTAGTACATGACCCAAACCAGAATAAGCCAGGGATATGTTCAACAAGTATGTGAAAAACGCGAATGTATGACCCTGACGAGGGCAAATCCCAGGCCTAACCTAGACCTAACATGCGTTATCCTCTAAAATATTGATCGAAACTAGGTTTAATGGACTGTTTCAGTGTGGTACCACATTACTACGTGATCCAAACCAGAAAAACCCAGGATCTGTTCAACAAGTATGCGAAAAATGCGAAAGTATGACCCTGATGAGGGCAAATCCCAGACCTATCCCAGACCTAACTTGCGTTGTCCTGTAAAATATTGATGGAAACCAGGTTTAATGGACTGTTTCAGTGTGGTACCACATTACTACGTGATCCAAACCAGAAAAACCCAGGATCTGTTCAACGAGTATGTGAGAAATGCGAAAATATGGCCCTGATGAGGGCAAATCCCAGGCCTAACCTAGACATAACATGCGCTACCCTCAAAAATACTGATCGAAACCAGGTTCAATGGACTGTTTCAGTGTGGTACCACATTAGTACATGATCCAAACCAGAATAAGCCAGGGATCTGTTCAACAAGTATGTGAAAACGCGAAAGTATGACCCTGACGAGGGCAAATCCCAGGCCTAACCTAGACCTAACATGCGTTACCCTCAAAATTATTCATCGAAACCAGGTTTAATCGACTGCTTCAGTGTGGTACCACATTACTACGTGATCCAGACCAGAAAAAAACCGAGGATCTGTACAACTAGTATGTGAAGAATGCGAAAGTATGAGCCTGACGAGGGCAAATCCCAGACCTAACCGAGACCTAACATGCGTTATCCTCTAAAATATTCATCGAAACCAGGTTTAATGGACTCTTTTAGTGTGGTACCACATTACTACGGGATCCAAACCAGAAAAAACCCTGGATCCGTTCAACATGTATGTGAAGAATGCGAAACTATGTGTCTGATGATGGCAAATCCCAGGCCTATCCCAGACATAACATGCGTTATCCTCTAAAATATTGACCGTAACCTGTCCTAATCGACTGTTTCAGTGTTGTACCACATTACTACGTGATCCAAACCAGAAAAAGCCCAGGATCTGGCCATCAAGTATGGGAAATATGCGAAAGTACGAGCCTGATGAGAGCAAATCCCAGACCTAACCTAGACCTAACATGCGTTATTCTCTAAAATATTGATCGAAACCAGGTTTAATGGACTGTTTCAGCGTGGTACCACATTAGTACATGACCCAAACCAGAATAAGCCAGGGATATGTTCAACAAGTATGTGAAAAACGCGAATGTATGACCCTGACGAGGGCAAATCCCAGGCCTAACCTAGACCTAACATGCGTTATCCTCTAAAATATTGATCGAAACTAGGTTTAATGGACTGTTTCAGTGTGGTACCACATTACTACGTGATCCAAACCAGAAAAACCCAGGATCTGTTCAACAAGTATGCGAAAAATGCGAAAGTATGACCCTGATGAGGGCAAATCCCAGACCTATCCCAGACCTAACTTGCGTTGTCCTGTAAAATATTGATGGAAACCAGGTTTAATGGACTGTTTCAGTGTGGTACCACATTACTACGTGATCCAAACCAGAAAAACCCAGGATCTGTTCAACGAGTATGTGAGAAATGCGAAAATATGGCCCTGATGAGGGCAAATCCCAGGCCTAACCTAGACATAACATGCGCTACCCTCAAAAATACTGATCGAAACCAGGTTCAATGGACTGTTTCAGTGTGGTACCACATTAGTACATGATCCAAACCAGAATAAGCCAGGGATCTGTTCAACAAGTATGTGAAAACGCGAAAGTATGACCCTGACGAGGGCAAATCCCAGGCCTAACCTAGACCTAACATGCGTTACCCTCAAAATTATTCATCGAAACCAGGTTTAATCGACTGCTTCAGTGTGGTACCACATTACTACGTGATCCAGACCAGAAAAAACCCGAGGATCTGTACAACTAGTATGTGAAGAATGCGAAAGTATGAGCCTGACGAGGGCAAATCCCAGACCTAACCGAGACCTAACATGAGTTATTCTCTAAAATATTCATGGAAATCAGGTTTAATGGACTTATTCAGTGTGGTTCCACATTACTACGAGATCCAAACCAGAAAAAACCCTGGATCCGTTCAACATGTATGTGAAGAATGCGAAAGTATGTGTCTGATGACGGAAAATCCCTGGCCTAACCTAGACCTAACATGCGTTACCCTCAAAATTATTCATCGAAACCAGGTTTAATCGACTGTTTCAGTGTGGTACCACATTACTACGTGATCCAAACCAGAAAAAAACCGAGGATCTGTACAACTAGTATGTGAAGAATGCGAAAGTATGAGCCTGACGGGGGCAAATCCCCGACCTATCCCAGACATAACTTGCGCTATTATCTAAAATATTGACAGAAACCTGTTTTAATCGACTGTTTCAGTGTGGAACCACATTACTACGTGATCCAAACCAGAAAAAGCCCAGAATCTGGCCATCAGCTATGAGATATATGCGAAATTATGAGCCTGATTAGGGCAAATCCTAGACCTAACCCAGACCAAATATGCGTTATCCTCTAAAATATTTATCAAGACCAGGCTTAATCGACTGTTTCAGTGTGGTACCACATTGCTACGTGATCCAAACCAGAAAAAACCCAGGATCTAGCCATGGAGTTTGAGAAATATGCGAAATTATGAGCCTGATTAGGGCAAATCCTAGACCTAACCCAGACCTAACATGCGTTATCCTCAAAAATATTGATCGAAACCAGGTTTAATTGAATGTTTCAGTGTGGTACCGCATTACTACGTGATCCAAACCAGAAAAAACCCAGGATCCGTTCAACAAGTATGTGGAGAATGCGAAAGTATGTGTCTGATGAGGGAAAATCACAGGCCTAACAGAGACCTAACATGCGTTATCCTCTTAAATATTGATCGAAACCAGGTTTAATCACCTGTTCCAGTGTGGTACCACATTACTACCTGATCCAAACTAGAAGAACACCCAGGATCTGATTAACAGGTATGTGCAGAACGCGAAAATATGTGTCTGATGAGGGCAAATCACCGGCCTAAACGAGACATAACATGCGTTATCCTCTAAAATACTGATCGAAACCAGGTTTAATGGACTGTTTCAGTGTGGTACCACATTACTACCTGATCCAAGCCAGAAAAATACCCAGGATTTGATTAACAGGTATGTGGAGAACGCGAAAATATGTGTCTGATGAGGGCAAATCCCCGGCCTAAACTAGACATAACATGAGTTATACTCTACAATATTGATCGAAACCTGGTTTCATGGACTGTTTCAGTGTGGTACCACATTCCTACGTGATCCAATCCAGAAAAAGCCCAGGATCTAGGCATCAAGTATGAGAAATGTGCGAAAGTATGAGCCTGATGCGGGCAAATCCTAGACGTAACCCAGACCTAACATGCGTTATCCTCTAAAATATTTATCAAGACCAGATTTAATTGAATGTTTCAGTGTGGTACCACATTACCACGTGATCCAAAGCAGAAAAAAACCCAGGATCTGTACAACTAGTATGTGAAGAATTCGAAAGTATGAGCCTGACGAGGGCAAATCCCAGACCTATCCCAGACATAACTTGCGCTATCATCTAAAATATTGACTGAAACCTGTTTTAATCGACTGTTTCAGTGTGGAACCACATTACTACGTGATCCAAACCAGAAAAAGCCCAGAATCTGGCCATCAGCTATGAGAAATATGCGAAAGTACGGGCCTGATAAGAGCAAATCCCAGACCTAACCAAGACCTAACATGCGTCATCCTCTAAAATATTGATCGAAACCAGGTTTAATGGACTGTTTCAGTGTGGCACCACATTACTACATGATCCAAACAAGAAAAAACCCAGAATCTGTTCAACATTATGTGAAAAACGCGAAACTATGAGCCTGATGAGGGCAAATCCCAGACCAATCTCCGACATAACATGCGTTATCCTTTAAAATATTGATCGAAACCAGGTTTAATGGACTGTTTCAGTGTGGTACCACATTACTACGTGATCCAAACCAGAAAAAACCCAGGATCTGTTCAACAAGCAGATGGAGAATGCGAAAGTATGTGCCTGATGAGGGCAAATCCCGGACCTATCCCAGACCTAGCTTGCGTTATCCTCTAAAATATAGATCGAAACCAGGTTTAATTTACTGTTTCAGTGTGGTACCACATTACTACGTGATCCAATCCAGAAAAAGCCCAGGATCTAGCCATGAAGTATGAGAAATATGCGAAATTATGAGCCTGATTAGGGCAAATCCTAGACCTAACCTAGACCAAACATGCGTTATCCTCTAAAATATTTATCAAGACCAGGTTTAATCGACTGTGTCAGTGTGGTACCACATTGCTACGTGATCCAAACCAGAAAAAACCCAGGATCTAGCCATGGAGTTTGAGAAGTATGCGAAATTATGAGCCTGATTAGGGCAAATCCTAGACCTAACCCAGACCTAACATGCGTTATCCTCAAAAATATTGATCGAAACCAGGTTTAATTGAATGTTTCAGTGTGGTACCGCATTACTACGTGATCCAAACCAGAAAAAACCCAGGATCCGTTCAACAAGTATGTGGAGAATGCGAAAGTATGTGTCTGATGAGGGAAAATCACAGGCCTAACAGAGACCTAACATGCGTTATCCTCTTAAATATTGATCGAAACCAGGTTTAATCACCTGTTCCAGTGTGGTACCACATTACTACCTGATCCAAACTAGAAGAACACCCAGGATCTGATTAACAGGTATGTGTAGAACGCGAAAATATGTGTCTGATGAGGGCAAATCACCGGCCTAAACGAGACATAACATGCGTTATCCTCTAAAATACTGATCGAAACCAGGTTTAATGGACTGTTTCAGTGTGGTACCACATTACTACCTGATCCAAACCAGAAAAATACCCAGGATTTGATTAACAGGTATGTGTAGAACGCGAAAATATGTGTCTGATGAGGGCAAATCCCCGGCCTAAAC
Organism: Colletes latitarsis; assembly: GCF_051014445.1. Lineage (NCBI taxonomy): Eukaryota > Metazoa > Arthropoda > Insecta > Hymenoptera > Colletidae > Colletes > Colletes latitarsis. The sequence goes on along the minus strand of NC_135134.1, from coordinate 8,521,081 downwards.
TAGACATAACATGAGTTATACTCTACAATATTGTTCGAAACCTGGTTTAATGGACTGTTTCAGTGTGGTACCACATTCCTACGTGATCCAATCCAGAAAAAGCCCAGGATCTAGGCATCAAGTATGAGAAATGTGCGAAAGTATGAGCCTGATGCGGGCAAATCCTAGACGTAACCCAGACCTAACATGCGTTATCCTCTAAAATATTTATCAAGACCAGATTTAATTGAATGTTTCAGTGTGGTACCACATTACCACGAGATCCAAAGCAGAAAAAAACCCAGGATCTGTACAACTAGTATGTGAAGAATTCGAAAGTATGAGCCTGACGAGGGCAAATCCCAGACCTATCCCAGACATAACTTGCGTTATCATCTAAAATATTGACCGAAACCTGTTTTAATCGACTGTTTCAGTGTGGACCCACATTACTACGTGATCCAAACCAGAAAAAACACAGGATCTGTGTAATAAGTATGTGGAGAATGCGAAAGTATGTGTCTGATGATGGCAAATCCCAGGCCTATCCCAGACATAACATGCGTTAGCCTCAAAAATATTGATCGAAACCAGGTTTAATCGACTGTTTCAGTGTGGTACCACATTACTACGTGATCCAAACCAGAAAAAACCCAGAATCTGTTCAACAAGTATGCGAAAAATGCGAAAGTATGACCCTGATGAGGGCAAATCCCAGACCTATCCCAGACCTAACTTGCGTTGTCCTGTAAAATATTGATGGAAACCAGGTTTAATGGACTGTTTCAGTGTGGTACCACATTACTACGTGATCCAAACCAGAAAAACCCAGGATCTGTTCAACGAGTATGTGAGAAATGCGAAAATATGGCCCTGATGAGGGCAAATCCCAGGCCTAACCTAGACATAACATGCGCTACCCTCAAAAATACTGATCGAAACCAGGTTCAATGGACTGTTTCAGTGTGGTACCACATTAGTACATGATCCAAACCAGAATAAGCCAGGGATCTGTTCAACAAGTATGTGAAAACGCGAAAGTATGACCCTGACGAGGGCAAATCCCAGGCCTAACCTAGACCTAACATGCGTTACCCTCAAAATTATTCATCGAAACCAGGTTTAATCGACTGCTTCAGTGTGGTACCACATTACTACGTGATCCAGACCAGAAAAAAACCGAGGATCTGTACAACTAGTATGTGAAGAATGCGAAAGTATGAGCCTGACGAGGGCAAATCCCAGACCTAACCGAGACCTAACATGCGTTATCCTCTAAAATATTCATCGAAACCAGGTTTAATGGACTCTTTTAGTGTGGTACCACATTACTACGGGATCCAAACCAGAAAAAACCCTGGATCCGTTCAACATGTATGTGAAGAATGCGAAACTATGTGTCTGATGATGGCAAATCCCAGGCCTATCCCAGACATAACATGCGTTATCCTCTAAAATATTGACCGTAACCTGTCCTAATCGACTGTTTCAGTGTTGTACCACATTACTACGTGATCCAAACCAGAAAAAGCCCAGGATCTGGCCATCAAGTATGGGAAATATGCGAAAGTACGAGCCTGATGAGAGCAAATCCCAGACCTAACCTAGACCTAACATGCGTTATTCTCTAAAATATTGATCGAAACCAGGTTTAATGGACTGTTTCAGCGTGGTGCCACATTAGTACATGACCCAAACCAGAATAAGCCAGGGATATGTTCAACAAGTATGTGAAAAACGCGAATGTATGACCCTGACGAGGGCAAATCCCAGGCCTAACCTAGACCTAACATGCGTTATCCTCTAAAATATTGATCGAAACTAGGTTTAATGGACTGTTTCAGTGTGGTACCACATTACTACGTGATCCAAACCAGAAAAACCCAGGATCTGTTCAACAAGTATGCGAAAAATGCGAAAGTATGACCCTGATGAGGGCAAATCCCAGACCTATCCCAGACCTAACTTGCGTTGTCCTGTAAAATATTGATGGAAACCAGGTTTAATGGACTGTTTCAGTGTGGTACCACATTACTACGTGATCCAAACCAGAAAAACCCAGGATCTGTTCAACGAGTATGTGAGAAATGCGAAAATATGGCCCTGATGAGGGCAAATCCCAGGCCTAACCTAGACATAACATGCGCTACCCTCAAAAATACTGATCGAAACCAGGTTCAATGGACTGTTTCAGTGTGGTACCACATTAGTACATGATCCAAACCAGAATAAGCCAGGGATCTGTTCAACAAGTATGTGAAAACGCGAAAGTATGACCCTGACGAGGGCAAATCCCAGGCCTAACCTAGACCTAACATGCGTTACCCTCAAAATTATTCATCGAAACCAGGTTTAATCGACTGCTTCAGTGTGGTACCACATTACTACGTGATCCAGACCAGAAAAAAACCGAGGATCTGTACAACTAGTATGTGAAGAATGCGAAAGTATGAGCCTGACGAGGGCAAATCCCAGACCTAACCGAGACCTAACATGAGTTATTCTCTAAAATATTCATGGAAATCAGGTTTAATGGACTTATTCAGTGTGGTTCCACATTACTACGAGATCCAAACCAGAAAAAACCCTGGATCCGTTCAACATGTATGTGAAGAATGCGAAAGTATGTGTCTGATGACGGAAAATCCCTGGCCTAACCTAGACCTAACATGCGTTACCCTCAAAATTATTCATCGAAACCAGGTTTAATCGACTGTTTCAGTGTGGTACCACATTACTACGTGATCCAAACCAGAAAAAAACCGAGGATCTGTACAACTAGTATGTGAAGAATGCGAAAGTATGAGCCTGACGGGGGCAAATCCCCGACCTATCCCAGACATAACTTGCGCTATCATCTAAAATATTGACAGAAACCTGTTTTAATCGACTGTTTCAGTGTGGAACCACATTACTACGTGATCCAAACCAGAAAAAGCCCAGAATCTGGCCATCAGCTATGAGATATATGCGAAATTATGAGCCTGATTAGGGCAAATCCTAGACCTAACCCAGACCAAATATGCGTTATCCTCTAAAATATTTATCAAGACCAGGCTTAATCGACTGTTTCAGTGTGGTACCACATTGCTACGTGATCCAAACCAGAAAAAACCCAGGATCTAGCCATGGAGTTTGAGAAATATGCGAAATTATGAGCCTGATTAGGGCAAATCCTAGACCTAACCCAGACCTAACATGCGTTATCCTCAAAAATATTGATCGAAACCAGGTTTAATTGAATGTTTCAGTGTGGTACCGCATTACTACGTGATCCAAACCAGAAAAAACCCAGGATCCGTTCAACAAGTATGTGGAGAATGCGAAAGTATGTGTCTGATGAGGGAAAATCACAGGCCTAACAGAGACCTAACATGCGTTATCCTCTTAAATATTGATCGAAACCAGGTTTAATCACCTGTTCCAGTGTGGTACCACATTACTACCTGATCCAAACTAGAAGAACACCCAGGATCTGATTAACAGGTATGTGCAGAACGCGAAAATATGTGTCTGATGAGGGCAAATCACCGGCCTAAACGAGACATAACATGCGTTATCCTCTAAAATACTGATCGAAACCAGGTTTAATGGACTGTTTCAGTGTGGTACCACATTACTACCTGATCCAAGCCAGAAAAATACCCAGGATTTGATTAACAGGTATGTGGAGAACGCGAAAATATGTGTCTGATGAGGGCAAATCCCCGGCCTAAACTAGACATAACATGAGTTATACTCTACAATATTGATCGAAACCTGGTTTCATGGACTGTTTCAGTGTGGTACCACATTCCTACGTGATCCAATCCAGAAAAAGCCCAGGATCTAGGCATCAAGTATGAGAAATGTGCGAAAGTATGAGCCTGATGCGGGCAAATCCTAGACGTAACCCAGACCTAACATGCGTTATCCTCTAAAATATTTATCAAGACCAGATTTAATTGAATGTTTCAGTGTGGTACCACATTACCACGTGATCCAAAGCAGAAAAAAACCCAGGATCTGTACAACTAGTATGTGAAGAATTCGAAAGTATGAGCCTGACGAGGGCAAATCCCAGACCTATCCCAGACATAACTTGCGCTATCATCTAAAATATTGACTGAAACCTGTTTTAATCGACTGTTTCAGTGTGGAACCACATTACTACGTGATCCAAACCAGAAAAAGCCCAGAATCTGGCCATCAGCTATGAGAAATATGCGAAAGTACGGGCCTGATAAGAGCAAATCCCAGACCTAACCAAGACCTAACATGCGTCATCCTCTAAAATATTGATCGAAACCAGGTTTAATGGACTGTTTCAGTGTGGCACCACATTACTACATGATCCAAACAAGAAAAAACCCAGAATCTGTTCAACATTATGTGAAAAACGCGAAACTATGAGCCTGATGAGGGCAAATCCCAGACCAATCTCCGACATAACATGCGTTATCCTTTAAAATATTGATCGAAACCAGGTTTAATGGACTGTTTCAGTGTGGTACCACATTACTACGTGATCCAAACCAGAAAAAACCCAGGATCTGTTCAACAAGCAGATGGAGAATGCGAAAGTATGTGCCTGATGAGGGCAAATCCCGGACCTATCCCAGACCTAGCTTGCGTTATCCTCTAAAATATAGATCGAAACCAGGTTTAATTTACTGTTTCAGTGTGGTACCACATTACTACGTGATCCAATCCAGAAAAAGCCCAGGATCTAGCCATGAAGTATGAGAAATATGCGAAATTATGAGCCTGATTAGGGCAAATCCTAGACCTAACCTAGACCAAACATGCGTTATCCTCTAAAATATTTATCAAGACCAGGTTTAATCGACTGTGTCAGTGTGGTACCACATTGCTACGTGATCCAAACCAGAAAAAACCCAGGATCTAGCCATGGAGTTTGAGAAGTATGCGAAATTATGAGCCTGATTAGGGCAAATCCTAGACCTAACCCAGACCTAACATGCGTTATCCTCAAAAATATTGATCGAAACCAGGTTTAATTGAATGTTTCAGTGTGGTACCGCATTACTACGTGATCCAAACCAGAAAAAACCCAGGATCCGTTCAACAAGTATGTGGAGAATGCGAAAGTATGTGTCTGATGAGGGAAAATCACAGGCCTAACAGAGACCTAACATGCGTTATCCTCTTAAATATTGATCGAAACCAGGTTTAATCACCTGTTCCAGTGTGGTACCACATTACTACCTGATCCAAACTAGAAGAACACCCAGGATCTGATTAACAGGTATGTGTAGAACGCGAAAATATGTGTCTGATGAGGGCAAATCACCGGCCTAAACGAGACATAACATGCGTTATCCTCTAAAATACTGATCGAAACCAGGTTTAATGGACTGTTTCAGTGTGGTACCACATTACTACCTGATCCAAACCAGAAAAATACCCAGGATTTGATTAACAGGTATGTGTAGAACGCGAAAATATGTGTCTGATGAGGGCAAATCCCCGGCCTAAACTAGACATAACATGAGTTATACTCTACAATATTGTTCGAAACCTGGTTTAATGGACTGTTTCAGTGTGGTACCACATTCCTACGTGATCCAATCCAGAAAAAGCCCAGGATCTAGGCATCAAGTATGAGAAATGTGCGAAAGTATGAGCCTGATGCGGGCAAATCCTAGACGTAACCCAGACCTAACATGCGTTATCCTCTAAAATATTTATCAAGACCAGATTTAATTGAATGTTTCAGTGTGGTACCACATTACCACGAGATCCAAAGCAGAAAAAAACCCAGGATCTGTACAACTAGTATGTGAAGAATTCGAAAGTATGAGCCTGACGAGGGCAAATCCCAGACCTATCCCAGACATAACTTGCGTTATCATCTAAAATATTGACCGAAACCTGTTTTAATCGACTGTTTCAGTGTGGACCCACATTACTACGTGATCCAAACCAGAAAAAACACAGGATCTGTGTAATAAGTATGTGGAGAATGCGAAAGTATGTGTCTGATGATGGCAAATCCCAGGCCTATCCCAGACATAACATGCGTTAGCCTCAAAAATATTGATCGAAACCAGGTTTAATCGACTGTTTCAGTGTGGTACCACATTACTACGTGATCCAAACCAGAAAAAACCCAGAATCTGTTCAACAAGTTTGTGAAAAACGCGAAACTATGAGCCTGATGAGGGCAAATCCCAGAACTATCCCAGACCTATCATGCGTTATCCTCTTAAATATTGATCGAAACCAGGTTTAATGGACAGTTGCAGTGTGGTACCACATTACTACGTGATCCAAACCAGAAAAAACCCAGGATCTGTTCAACAAGTATGTGGAGAATGCGAAAGTATGTGTCTGATGATGGCAAATCCCAGGCCTATCCCAGACATAACATGCGTTATCCTCTAAAATATTGACCGAAACCTGTCCTAATCGACTGTTTCAGTGTGGTACCACATTACTACGTGATCCAAACCAGAAAAAGCCCAGGATCTGGCCATCAAGTATGGTAAATATGCGAAAGTACGAGCCTGATGAGAGCAAATCCCAGACCTAACCTAGACCTAGCATGCGTTATCCTCTAAAATATTGATCGAAACCAGGATTAATGGACTGTTTCAGTGTGGCACCACATTACTACGTGATCCAAACCAGAAAAAACCCAGAATCTGTTCAACAAGTAAGTGAAAAACGCGAAACTATGACCCTGATGAGGACAAATCCCAGACCTATCCCAGACCTAACTTGCGTTGTCCTGTAAAATATTGATGGAAACCAGGTTTAATGGACTGTTTCAGTGTGGTACCACATTACTACGTGATCCAAACCAGAAAAACCGAGGATCTGTTTAACGAGTATGTGAAAAATGCGAAAATATGGCCCTCATGAGGGCAAATCCCAGGCCTAACCTAGACATAACATGCGTTACCCTCAAAAATATTGATCGAAACCAGGTTTAATCGACTGTTTCAGTGTGGTACCACATTAGTACATGGTCCAAACCAGAAAAAAACCGAGGATCTGTACAACTAGTATATGAAGAATGCGAAAGTATGTGCCTGATGAGGGCAAATCCCGGACCTATCCCAGACCTAGCTTGCGTTATCCTCTAAAATATAGATCGAAACCAGGTTTAATTTACTGTTTCAGTGTGGCACCTCATTACTACGTGATCCAATCCAGAAAAAGCCCAGGATCTAGCCATGAAGTATGAGAAATATGCGAAATTATGAGCCTGATGAGGGCAAATCCTAGACCTTACCCAGACCAAACATGGGTTATCCTCTAAAATATTTATCAAGACCAGGTTTAATCGACTGTTTCAGTGTGGTACCACATTGCTACGTGATCCAAAGCAGAAAAAAACCCAGGATCTGTACAACTAGTATGTGAAGAATTCGAAAGTATGAGCCTGACGAGGGCAAATCCCAGACCTATCCCAGACATAACTTGCGTTATCATCTAAAATATTGACCGAAACCTGTTTTAATCGACTGTTTCAGTGTGGAACCACATTACTACGTGATCCAAACCAGAAAAAGCCCAGAATCTGGCCATCAGCTATGAGAAATATGCGAAATTACGTGCCTGATAAGAGCAAATCCCAGACCTAACCTAGACCTAACATGCGTCATCCTCTAAAATATTGATCGAAACCAGGTTTAATGGACTGTTTCAGTGTGGCACCACATTACTACGTGATCCAAACCAGAAAAAAACCGGGATCTGTTCAACAAGTATATGGAGAATGCGAAAGTATGTGCCTGATGAGGGCAAATCCCGGACCTATCCCAGACCTAGCTTGCGTTATCCTCTAAAATATAGATCGAAACCAGGTTTAATTTACTGTTTCAGTGTGGCACCTCATTACTACGTGATCCAATCCAGAAAAAGCCCAGGATCTAGCCATGAAGTATGAGAAATATGCGAAATTATGAGCCTGATGAGGGCAAATCCTAGACCTTACCCAGACCAAACATGGGTTATCCTCTAAAATATTTATCAAGACCAGGTTTAATCGACTGTTTCAGTGTGGTACCACATTGCTACGTGATCCAAACCAGAAAAAACCCAGGATCCGTTCAACAAGTATGTGAAAAACGCGAAACTATGAGCCTGATGATGGCAAATCCCAGACCTATCCCAGACCTAACATGCGTTATCCTCTTAAATATTGATCGATACCAGGTTTAATGGACAGTTTCAGTGTGGTACCACATTACTACGTGATCCAAACCAGAAAAAGCCAGGGATCTGTACACCAAGTATGTGAAAAATGCGAAAATATGATCCTGATGAGGGCAAATCCCGGACTTATCCCAGACCTAACTTGCGTTATCCTCTAAAATATTGATCGAAACCAGGTTTAATGGACTGTTTCAGTGTGGTACCACATTACTACGTGATCCAAACCAGAAAAAACCCAGGATCTGTTCAACAAGTATGTGAAGAATGCGAAAGTATGTGTCTGATGAGGGAAAATCCCAGGCCTAACCTAGACCTAACTTGCGTTATCCTCTAAAATATTGATCGAAACCAGGTTTAATGGACTGTTTCAGTGTGGTACCACATTACTACGTGATCCAAACCAGAAAAAACCCAGAATCTGTTTAACAAGTATGTGGAGAATGCGAAAGTATGTGTCTGATGAGGGCAAATCCCAAGCCCAACCTAGACATAACATGCGGTATCCTCTAAAATATTGATCGAAACCAGGTTTAATTGACTGTTTCAGTGTGGTACCACATTACTACGTGATCCAAACCAGAAAAAATCCAGGATCTCGTCAACAAGTATGTGGAGAATGCGAAAGTATGAGCCTGCTGAGGCCAAATCCTAGACCAAACCAAGACCTATCATGCGTTATCCTCTAAAATATTTATCAAGACCAGATTTAATTGAATGCTTCAGTGTGGTACCACATTACTACGTGATCCAAACCAGAAAAAACCCAGAATCTGTTTAACAAGTATGTGGAGAATGCGGAAGTATGTGTCTGATGAGGGCAAATCCCAGGCCCAACCGAGACCTAACATGCCTTATCCTCAAAACTAATGATCGAAACCAGGTTTAATGGACTGTTTCAGTGTGGTACCACATTACTACCTGATCCAATCCAGAAAAAACCCAGGATCTAGCCATCAAGTATGAGAAATATGCGTTAGTATGAGTCCGCTGAGGGCAAATCCTAGACCTAACCCTGACCTAACATGCGTTATCCTCTAAAATATTTATCGAGACCAGATTTAATTGAATGTTTCAGTGTGGTACCACATTAGTACGTGATCCAAACCAGAAAAAACTGAGGATCTGTTCAACAAGTATGTGTAGAATGCGAAAGTATGTGCCTGATGAGGGCAAATCCCAGGCCTAACCTAGACATAACATGCGTTATCCTCTAAAATATTCATCGCAACCAGGTTTAATGGACTGTTCCAGTGTGGTACCACATTACTACGGGCTCCAAACGAGAAAAAAACCCAGGATCTGTACAACTAGTATGTGAAGAATGCGAAAGTATGAGCCTGACGAGGGCAAATCCCAGACCTATCCCAGACATAACATGCGTTATCCTCTAAAATATTGATCGAAACCAGGTTTAATTGACTGTTTCAGTGTGGTACCACATTACTACGTGATCCAAACCAGAAAAAACCCCAGAATCTGTTTAACAAGTATGTGGAGAATGCGAAAGTATGTGTCTGATGAGGGCAAATCCCAGGCCCAACCGAGACCTAACATGCCTTATCCTCTAAAATAATGATCGAAACCAGGTTTAATCGACTGTTTCAGTGTGGTACCACATTACTACGTGATCCAAACCAGAAAAAGCACAGGATCTGTTCAAAAAGTATGTGAAGAATGTGAAAGTATGTGTCTGATGAGGGAAAATCCCAGGCCAAACCTAGACCTAACTTGCGTTATCCTCTAAAATATTCATCGAAACCAGTTTTAATGGACTTTTTCGGTGTGGTACCACATTACTACGTGATCCAAACCAGAAGAAACCCAGGATCTGGCCATCAAGTATGAGAAATATGCGAAAGTACGAGCCTGATGAGAGCAAATTCCAGACATAACCTAGACCTAACATGAGTTATTCTCTAAAATGTTCATCGAAACCAGGTTTAATGGACTTTATCGGTGTGGTACCACATTATTACGTGATCCAAACCAGAAAAAACCCAGGATCCGTTCAACAAGTATGAGAAGTATGCGAAAGTATGTGTCTGAGGGAAAATCCCAAGCCTAACCTAGACCTAACTTGCGTTATCCTCTAAAATATTGATCTAAACCAGGTTTAATTGACTCTTTCAGTGTGGTACCACATTAGTACGTGATCCAAACCAGAAATAGCCTGGGATCTGTTCAACAAGTGTGTGAAAAATGCGAAAATATGACCCTGATGAGGGCAAATCCCGGACCTATCCCAGACCTAACTTGCGTTATCCTCTAAAATATTGATCGAGCCCAGGTTTAATTTACTGTTTCAGTGTGGTACCACATTACTACGTGATCCAAACCAGAAATAGCCTGGGATCTGATCAACAAGTATGTGAAAAATGCGAAGGTATGAGCCTGATGATGGCAGATCCCAGACCTGTCCCAGACCTAACTTGCGTTATCCTCTAAAATATTGATCGAAACCAGGTCTAATTGAGTGTTTCAAAGTGGTACCACATTACTACGTGATCCAAACCAGAAAAAACCCAGCATCCGTTCAACAAGTATATGAAGAATGCGAAAGTATGAGTCTGATGAGGGAAAATCCCAGGCCTAACCTAGACCTAACATGCGTTGTCCTCAAAAATATAGATCGAAACCTGGTTTAAACGACTGTTTCAGTGTGGTACCGCATTACTACGTGATCCACACCAGAAAAAAACCCAGGATCTGTTCAACAAGTATATGAAGTATGCGAAAGTGTGAGTCTGATGTGGGCAATTCCCAGGCCTAACCGAGACATAACATGCGTTATCCTCTAAAATATTGATCGAAACCAGGTTTAATGGACTGTTTCAGTGTGGTACCACATTACTACGTGATCCAAACAAGAAAAAGCCCAGAATCTGGCCATCAAGTATGAGAAATATGCGAAAGTACGAGCCTGATGAGAGCAAATTCCAGACCTAACCTAGACCTAACATGAATTATTCTCTAAAATATTGATCGAAACCAGGTTTAATGGACTGTTTCAGTGTGGTACCACATTACTACGTGATCCAATCCAGAAAAAGACCAGGATCTCTTCAACAAGTATGTGAGAAACGCGAAAGTATGAGCCCGATGAGGGCAAATCCCAGACCTATCCCGGACATAACTTGCGTTATCCTCTAAAACATTGATCGAAACCAGGTTTAATGGACTGTTTCAGTGTGGTACCACATTACTACGTGATCCACACCAGAAAAAACCCAGGATCTGTTCAACAAGTATGTGAAGTATGCGAAAGTATGAGTCTGATGTGGGCAATTCCCAGGCCTAACCTAGACATAACATGCGTTATCCTCAAAAATATTGATGGAAACCAGACTTAATTGACTGTTTCAGTGTGGTACCACATTACTACGTGATCCAAACCAGCAAAATCCAGGGATCTGTTCAACATGTATGTTAAAACTGCGAAAGTATGACCCTGATGAGGGCAAATCCCAGACCTAACCTAGACCTAACATGCGTTATCCTCTAAAATATTGATCGAAACCAGGATTAATGGACTGTTTCAGTGTGGTACCACATTACTGCGTGATCCAATCCAGAAAATGGCCAGAATCAGGCCATCATGTATGAGAAATGTGCGAAAGTACGAGCCTGATGAGAGCAAATCCCAGACCTAACCGAGACCTAACATGAGTTATTCTCTAAAATATTCATGGAAACCAGGTTTAATGGACTTATTCAGTGTGGTACCACATTACTACGTGATCCAAACCAGGAAAAACCTTGGATCCGTTCAACATGTATGTGAAGAATGCGAAAGTATGAGCCTGACGAGGGCAAATCCCAGACCTATCCCAGACATAACTTGCGTTATCATCTAAAATATTGACCGAAACCTGTTTTAATCGACTGTTTCAGTGTGGAACCACATTACTACGTGATCCAAACCAGAAAAAACCCAGGATCTGTGTAATAAGTATGTGGAGAATGCGAAAGTATGTGTCTGATGATGGCAAATCCCAGGCCTATCCCAGACATAACATGCGTTATCCTCAAAAATATTGATCGAAACCAGGTTTAATCGACTGTTTCAGTGTGGTACCACATTACTACGTGATCCAAAACCAGAAAAAACCCAGAATCTGTTCAACAAGTATGTGAAAAACACGAAACTATGAGCCTGATGAGGGCAAATCCCAGAACTATCCCAGACCTATCATGCGTTATCCTCTTAAATATTGATCGAAACCAGGTTTAATGGACAGTTGCAGTGTGGTACCACATTACTACGTGATCCAAACCAGAAAAAGCCCAGGATCTGGCCATCAAGTATGGGAAATATGCGAAAGTACGAGCCTGATGAGAGCAAATCCCAGACCTAACCTAGACCTAACATGCGTCATCCTCTAAAATATTGATCGAAACCAGGTTTAATGGACTGTTTCAGTGTGGCACCACATTACTACGTGATCCAAACCAGAAAAAAACCCAGAATCTGTTCAACAAGTATGTGAGAAACGCGAAAGTATGAGCCCGATGAGGGCAAATCCCAGACCTATCCCGGACATAACTTGCGTTATCCTCTAAAACATTGATCGAAACCAGGTTTAATGGACTGTTTCAGTGTGGTACCACATTACTACGTGATCCACACCAGAAAAAACCCAGGATCTGTTCAACAAGTATGTGAAGTATGCGAAAGTATGAGTCTGATGTGGGCAATTCCCAGGCCTAACCTAGACATAACATGCGTTATCCTCAAAAATATTGATGGAAACCAGACTTAATTGACTGTTTCAGTGTGGTACCACATTACTACGTGATCCAAACCAGCAAAATCCAGGGATCTGTTCAACATGTATGTTAAAACTGCGAAAGTATGACCCTGATTTGGGCAAATCCCAGGCCTAACCTAGACCTAACATGCGTTATCCTCAAAAATATTAATGGACACCGGGTTTAATTGACTGTTTCAGTGTGGTACCACATTACTACGTGATCCAAACCAGCAAAATCCAGGGATCTGTTCAACATGTATGTTAAAACTGCGAAAGTATGACCCTGATGAGGGCAAATCCCAGACCTAACCTAGACCTAACATGCGTTATCCTCTAAAATATTGATCGAAACCAGGATTAATGGACTGTTTCAGTGTGGTACCACATTACTGCGTGATCCAATCCAGAAAATGGCCAGAATCAGGCCATCATGTATGAGAAATGTGCGAAAGTACGAGCCTGATGAGAGCAAATCCCAGACCTAACCGAGACCTAACATGAGTTATTCTCTAAAATATTCATGGAAACCAGGTTTAATGGACTTATTCAGTGTGGTACCACATTACTACGTGATCCAAACCAGGAAAAACCTTGGATCCGTTCAACATGTATGTGAAGAATGCGAAAGTATGAGCCTGACGAGGGCAAATCCCAGACCTATCCCAGACATAACTTGCGTTATCATCTAAAATATTGACCGAAACCTGTTTTAATCGACTGTTTCAGTGTGGAACCACATTACTACGTGATCCAAACCAGAAAAAACCCAGGATCTGTGTAATAAGTATGTGGAGAATGCGAAAGTATGTGTCTGATGATGGCAAATCCCAGGCCTATCCCAGACATAACATGCGTTATCCTCAAAAATATTGATCGAAACCAGGTTTAATCGACTGTTTCAGTGTGGTACCACATTACTACGTGATCCAAAACCAGAAAAAACCCAGAATCTGTTCAACAAGTATGTGAAAAACACGAAACTATGAGCCTGATGAGGGCAAATCCCAGAACTATCCCAGACCTATCATGCGTTATCCTCTTAAATATTGATCGAAACCAGGTTTAATGGACAGTTGCAGTGTGGTACCACATTACTACGTGATCCAAACCAGAAAAAGCCCAGGATCTGGCCATCAAGTATGGGAAATATGCGAAAGTACGAGCCTGATGAGAGCAAATCCCAGACCTAACCTAGACCTAACATGCGTCATCCTCTAAAATATTGATCGAAACCAGGTTTAATGGACTGTTTCAGTGTGGCACCACATTACTACGTGATCCAAACCAGAAAAAAACCCAGAATCTGTTCAACAAGTATGTGAAAAACGCGAAACTATGAGCCTGATGAGGGCAAATCCCAGACCTATCTCCGACATAACATGCGTTATCCTCTAAAATATTGATCGAAACCAGGTTTAATGGACTGTTTCAGTGTGGTACCACATTACTACGTGATCCAAACCAGAAAAAACCCAGGATCTGTTCAACAAGTATATGGAGAATGCGAAAGTATGTGCCTGATGAGGGCAAATCCCGGACCTATCCCAGACCTAGCTTGCGTTATCCTCTAAAATATAGATCGAAACCAGGTTTAATTTACTGTTTCAGTGTGGTACCACATTACTACGTGATCCAATCCAGAAAAAGCCCAGGATCTAGCCATGAAGTATGAGAAATATGCGAAATTATGAGCCTGATTAGGGCAAATCCTAGACCTTACCCAGACCAAACATGCGTTATCCTCTAAAATATTTATCAAGACCAGGTTTAATCGACTGTTTCAGTGTGGTACCACATTGCTACGTGATCCAAACCAGAAAAAACCCAGGATCCGTTCAACAAGTATGTGAAAAACGCGAGACTATGAGCCTGATGATGGCAAATCCCAGACCTATCCCAGACCTAACATGCGTTATCCTCTTAAATATTGATCGATACCAGGTTTAATGGACAGTTTCAGTGTGGTACCACATTACTACGTGATCCAAACCAGAAAAAACCCAGGATCTGTTCAACAAGTATGTGAAGAATGCAAAAGTATGTGTCTGATGAGGGAAAATCCCAGGCCTAACCTAGACCTAACTTGCGTTATCCTCTAAAATATTGATCGAAACCAGGTTTAATGGACTGTTTCAGTGTGGTACCACATTACTACGTGATCCAAACCAGAAAAAACCCAGAATCTGTTTAACAAGTATGTGGAGAATGCGAAAGTATGTGTCTGATGAGGGCAAATCCCAAGCCCAACCTAGACATAACATGCGTTATCCTCTAAAATATTGATCGAAACCAGGTTTAATTGACTGTTTCAGTGTGGTACCACATTACTACGTGATCCAAACCAGAAAAAGCCCAGGATCTGGCCATCAAGTATGAGAAATATGCGAAAGTATGAGCCTGGTGAGGCCAAATCCTAGACCTAACCAAGACCTATCATGCGTTATCCTCTAAAATATTTATCAAGACCAGATTTAATTGAATGTTTCAGTGTGATACCACATTACTACGTGATCCAAACCAGAAAAAACCCAGAATCTGTTTAACAAGTATGTGGAGAATGCGGAAGTATGTGTCTGATGAGGGCAAATCCCAGGCCCAACCAAGACCTAACATGCCTTATCCTCAAAAATAATGATCGAAACCAGGTTTAATCGACTGTTTCAGTGTGGTACCACATTACTACCTGATCCAATCCAGAAAAAGCCCAGGATCTAGCCATCAAGTATGAGAAATATGCGTTAGTATGAGCCCGCTGAGGGCAAATCCTAGACCTAACCCTGACCTAACATGCGTTATCCTCTAAAATATTTATCGAGACCAGATTTAATTGAATGTTTCAGTGTGGTACCACATTAGTACGTGATCCAAACCAGAAAAAACCGAGGATCTGTTCAACAAGTATGTGGAGAATGCGAAAGTATGTGCCTGATGAGGGCAAATCCCAGGCCTAACCTAGACATAACATGCGTTATCCTCTAAAATATTCATCGCAACCAGGTTTAATGGACTGTTCCAGTGTGGTACCACATTACTACGGGCTCCAAACGAGAAAATGGCCAGAATCTGGCCAACATGTATGTGAGGAATGCGAAAGTATGTGCCTGATGAGGGAAAATCCCAGGCGTAACCTAGACCTAACATGCGTTACCCTCAAAATTATTGATCGAAACCAGGTTCAATCGACTGTTTCAGTGTGGTACCACATTACTACGTGATCCACACCAGAAAAAACCCCGGATCTCGTCAAGAAGTATGTGGAGAATGCGAAAGTATGAGCCTGACGAGGGCAAATCCCAGACCTATCCCAGACATAACATGCGTTATCCTCTAAAATATTGATCGAAACCAGGTTTAATGGACTGTTTCAGTGTGGTACCACATTACTACGTGATCCAATCCAGAAAAAGACCAGGATCTCTTCAACAAGTATGTGAGAAACGCGAAAGTATGAGCCTGATGAGGGCAAATCCCAGACCTATCCCGGACATAACTTGCGTTATTCTCTAAAACAATGATCGAAACCAGGTTTAATGGACTGTTTCAGTGTGGTACCACATTACTACGTGATCCACACCAGAAAAAACCCAGGATCTGTTCAACAAGTATGTAAAGTATGCGAAAGTATGAGTCTGATGTGGGCAATTCCCAGGCCTAACCTAGACATAACATGCGTTATCCTCAAAAATATTGATGGAAACCAGGCTTAATTGACTGTTTCAGTGTGGTACCACATTACTACGTGATCCAAACCAGAAAAAACCCTCGCTCAGGTCAACATGTATGTTAATACTGCGAAAGTATGACCCTGATTTGGGCAAATCCCAGGCCTAACCTAGACCTAACATGCGTTATCCTCAAAAATATTGATGGAAACCAGGTTTAATTGATTGTTTCAGTGTGGTACCACATTACTACGTGATCGAAACCAGCAAAATCCGGGGATCTGTTCAACATGTATGTTAAAACTGCGAAAGTATGACCCTGATGAGAGCAAATCCCAGACCTAACCTAGACCTAACATGCGTTATCCTCAAAAATATTGATGGAAACCAGGTTTAATTGACTGTTTCAGTGTGGTACCACATTACTACGTGATCCAAACCAGCAATATCCAGGGATCAGTTCAGCATGTATGTTAAAACTGCGAAAGTATGACCCTGATGAGGGCAAATCCCAGACCTAACCTAGACCTAACATGCGTTATCCACTATAATAATAATCGAAACCAGGTTTAATCGTCTGTCTCAGTGTGGTACCACATTACTACGTGATCCAAACCTGAAAAACCCAGGATCTGATCAACAAGTATGTGAAAAATGCGAAGGTATGAGCCTGATGATGGCAGATCCCAGACCTGTCCCAGACCTAACTTGCGTTATCCTCTAAAATATTGATCGAAACCAGGTCTAATTGACTGTTTCAAAGTGGTACCACATTACTACGTGATCCAAACCAGCAATATCCAGGGACCAGTTCAGCATGTATGTTAAAACTGCGAAAGTATGACCCTGATGAGGGCAAATCCCAGACCTAACCTAGACCTAACATGCGTTATCCACTATAATAATAATCGAAACCAGGTTTAATGGTCTGTTTCAGTGTGGTACCACATTACTACGTGATCCAAGCCAGAAAAAGCCCAGAATCTGGCCATCAAGTATGAGATATATGCGAAAGTACGAGCCTGATGAGAGCAAATCCCAGACCTAACCCAGACCTAACCCAGACCTAACATGAATTATTCTCTAAAATACTGATCGAAACCAGGTTTAATGGACTGTTTCAGTGTGGTACCACATTACTACGTGATCCAATCCAGAAAAAGACCAGGGTCTCTTCAACAAGTATGTGAAAAACGCGAAAGTATGAGCCTGATGAGGGCAAACCCCAGACCTATCCCGGACACAACTTGCGTTATCCTCTAAAACATTGATCGATACCAGGCTTAATTGACTGTTTTAGTGTGGTACCACTTTGCTACGTGATCCAAAGCAGAAAAAACCCCTCGCTCAGGTCAACATGTATGTTAATACTGCGAAAGTATGACCCTGATTTGGGCAAATCCCAGACCTAACCTAGACCTAACATGCGTTATCCACTAAAATAATAATCGAAACCAGGTTTAATCGTCTGTCTCAGTGTGGTACCACATTACTACGTGATCCAAACCTGAAAAACCCAGGATCTGATCAACAAGTATGTGAAAAATGCGAAGGTATGAGCCTGATGATGGCAGATCCCAGACCTGTCCCAGACCTAACTTGCGTTATCCTCTAAAATATTGATCGAAACCAGGTCTAATTGACTGTTTCAAAGTGGTACCACATTACTACGTGATCCAAACCAGAAAAAACCCAGCATCCGTTCAACAGGTACATGAAGAATGCGAAAGTATGAGTCTGATGAGGGAAAATCCCAGGCCTAATCTAGACCTAACATGCGTTGTCCTCAAAAATATAGATCGAAACCAGGTTTAAACGACTGTTTCAGTGTGGTACCACATTACTACGTGATCCACACCAGAAAAACCCCAGGATCTGTTCAACAAGTATGTGAAGTATGCGAAAGTGTGAGTCTGATGTGGGCAATTCCCAGGCCTAACCTAGACATAACATGCGTTATCCTCTAAAATATTAATCGAAACCAGGTTTAATGGACTGTTTCAGTGTGGTACCACATTACTACGTGATCCAATCCAGAAAAAGACCAGGATCTCTTCAACAAGTATGTGAGAAACGCGAAAGTATGAGCCTGATGAGGGCAAATCCCAGACCTATCCCGGACATAACTTGCGTTATCCTCTAAAACATTGATCGAAACCAGGTTTAATGTACTGTTTCAGTGTGGTACCACATTACTACGTGATCCAAACCAGAAAAAGCCCAGAATCTGGCCATGAAGTATGAGAAATATGCGAAAGTACGAGCCTGATGAGAGCAAATCCCAAACCTAACCTAGACCTAACATGAATTATTCTCTAAAATACTGATCGAAACCAGGTTTAAACGACTGTTTCAGTGTGGTACCACATTACTACGTGATCCACACCAGAAAAAACCCAGGATCTGTTCAACAAGTATGTGAAGTATGCGAAAGTATGAGTCTGATGTGGGCAATTCCCAGGCCTAACCTAGACATAACAAGCGTTATCCTCTAAAATATTGATCGAAACCAGGTTTAATGGACTGTTTCAGTGTGGTACCACATTACTACGTGATCCAAACAAGAAAAAGCCCAGAATCTGGCCATCAAGTATGAGATATATGCGAAAGTACGAGCCTGATGAGAGCAAATCCCAGACCTAACCTAGACCTAACATGAATTATTCTCTAAAATACTGATCGAAACCAGGTTTAATGGACTGTTTCAGTGTGGCACCACATTACTACGTGATCCAAACCAGAAAAAGACCAGGATCTCTTCAACTAGTATGTGAAAAACGCGAAAGTATGAGCCTGATGAGGGCAAACCCCAGACCTATCCCGGACATAACTTGCGTTATCCTCTAAAACATTGATCGATACCAGGCTCAATTGACTGTTTTAGTGTGGTACCACTTTGGTACGTGATCCAAAGCAGAAAAAATCCTCGCTCAGGTCAACATGTATGTTAAAACTGCGAAAGTATGACCGTGACGAGGGCAAATCCCAGACCTAACCTAGACCTAACATGCGTTATCCTCTAAGATATTGATCGAAATCAGGACTAATCGACAGTTTCTGTGTGGTACCACATTACTACGTGATCCACACCAGAAAAAACCCAGGATCTGTTCAACAAGTATGTGAAGTATGCGAAAGTATGAGTCTGATGTGGGCAATTCCCAGGCCTAACCTAGACATAACAAGCGTTATCCTCTAAAATATTGATCGAAACCAGGTTTAATGGACTGTTTCAGTGTGGTACCACATTACTACGTGATCCAAACAAGAAAAAGCCCAGAATCTGGCCATCAAGTATGAGATATATGCGAAAGTACGAGCCTGATGAGAGCAAATCCCAGACCTAACCTAGTCCTAACATGAATTATTCTCTAAAATACTGATCGAAACCAGGTTTAATGGACTGTTTCAGTGTGGTACCACATTACTACGTGATCCAATCCAGAAAAAGACCAGGATCTCTTCAACTAGTATGTGAAAAACGCGAAAGTATGACCCTGATGAGGGCAAATCCCAGACCTATCCCAGACCTAACTTGCGTTATCCCATAAAATATTGATCGAAACCAGGTTTAATTGACTGCTTTCGTGTGGTACCACTTTCCTAGGTGATCCAAAGCAGAAAAAACCCTCGATCAGGTCAACATGTATGTTAAAACTGCGAAAGTATGACCCTGATGAGGGCAATTCCCAGGCCTATCCCAGACCAAACTTGCGTTATCCTCTAAAATATTGATCGAAATCAGGTGTAATTGACTGTTTCAGTGTGGCACCACATTACTACGTGTTCCAAACCAGAAAAAGCCCAGGACCTGTTCCACAAGTATGTGAAGAATGCAACAGTATGAGTCTGATGTGGGCAAATCCCAGGCCTAACCTAGACCTAACATGTGTTATCCACTAAAATATTAATCGAAACCAGGTTTAATTGACTGTTTCAGTGTGGTACCACATTACTATGTGATCCAAACCAGAAAAAAACCCAGGATCTGTTCAAGAAGTATGTGAAGTATGCGAATATATGAGACTGATGACGGCAAATCCTGGACTTAACCCAGACCTAACTTGCGTTATCCTCTAAAATATTGATCGAAACCAGGTTTAATTGACTGTTTCAGTGTGGCACCACATTACTACGTGATCCAAACCAGAAAAAGCCCAGGATCTGGCCAACAAAAATGTGAAAAATGCGAAGGTATGAGCCTGATGAGGGCAGATCCCAGACCTATCCCAGACCTAACTTGCGTTATCCTCTAAAATATTGATCGAAACCAGGTTTAATTGACTGTTTCAGTGTGGTACCACTTTACTACGTGATCCAAACCAGCAAAATCCAGGGATGTGTTCAACATGTATGTTAAAACTGCGAAAGTATGACCCTGATGAGGGCAAATCCCAGACTTAACCTAGACCTAACATGCGTTATCCACAAAAATATTAATCGAAACCAGGTTTAATTGACTGTTTTAGTGTGGTACCACTTTGCTACGTGATCCAAAGCTGAAAAAACCCTCGCTCAGGTCAACATGTATGTTAATACTGCGAAAGTATGACCCTGATTTGGGCAAATCCCAGGCCTAGCCTAGACCTAACATGCGTTATCCTCAAAAATATTGATGGAAACCAGGTTTAATTGACTGTTTCAGTGTGGTACCACATTACTACGTGATCCAAACCAGAAAAACCCAGGATCTGATCAACAAGTATGTGAAAAATGCGAAGGTATGAGCCTGATGATGGCAGATCCCAGACCTATCCCGGACATAACTTGCTGTTATCCTCTAAAACATTGGTCGATACCAGGTTTAATTGACTGTTTTAGTGTGGTACCACTTTGCTACGTGATCCAAACCAGAAAAAACCCTCGCTCAGGTCAACATGTATGTTAATACTGCGAAAGTATGACCCTGATTTGGGCAAATCCCGGGCCTAACCTAGACCTAACATGCGTTATCCTCAAAAATATTGATGGAAACCAGGTTTAATTACCTGTTTCAGTGTGGTACCACATTACTACGTGATCCAAACCAGCAAAATCCAGGGATCTGTTCAACATGTATGTTAAAACTGCGAAAGTATGACCCTGATGAGGGCAAATCCCAGACCTAACCTAGACCTAACATGCGTTATCCACTAAAATAATAATCGAAACCAGGTTTAATGGACTGTTTCAGTGTGGTACCACATTACTACGTGATCCAATCCAGAAAAAGACCAGGATCTCTTCAACAAGTATGTGAGAAACGCGAAAGTATGAGCCTGATGAGGGCAAATCCCAGACCTATCCCGGACATAACTTGCGTTATCCTCTAAAACATTGATCGAAACCAGGTTTAATGGACTGTTTCAGTGTGGTACCACATTACTACGTGATCAACACCAGAAAAATCCCAGGATCTGTTCAACAAGTATGTGAAGTATGCGAAAGTATGAGTCTGGTGTGGGCAATTCCCAGGCCTAACCTAGACATAACATGCGTTATCCTCTAAAATATTGATCGAAACCAGGTTTAATTGACTGTTTTATTGTGGTACCACTTTGCTACGTGATCCAAAGCAGAAAAAACCCTCGCTCAGGTCAACATGTATGTTAATACTGCGAAAGTATGACCCTGATTTGGGCAAATCCCAGACCTAACCTAGACCTTACATGTGTTATCCCCTAGAATATTGATCGACACCAGGTTTAATGGACTGTTTCAGTGTGGTACCACATTACTACGTGATCCAAACCAGAAAAAGCCCTGAATCTGGCCATCAAGTATGAGAAATATGCGGAAGTACGAGCCTGATGAGAGCAAATCCCAGACCTAACCTAGACCTAACATGAATTATTCTCTAAAATACTGATCGAAACCAGGTTTAAACGACTGTTTCAGTGTGGTACCACATTACTACGTGATCCACACCAGAAAAATACCCAGGATCTGTTCAACAAGTATGTGAAGTATGCGAAAGTATGAGTCTGGTGTGGGCAATTCCCAGGCCTAACCTAGACATAACATGCGTTATCCTCTAAAATATTGATCGAAACCAGGTTTAATTGACTGTTTTATTGTGGTACCACTTTGCTACGTGATCCAAAGCAGAAAAAACCCTCGCTCAGGTCAACATGTATGTTAATACTGCGAAAGTATGACCCTGATTTGGGCAAATCCCAGACCTAACCTAGACCTTACATGTGTTATCCCCTAGAATATTGATCGACACCAGGTTTAATGGACTGTTTCAGTGTGGTACCACATTACTACGTGATCCAAACCAGAAAAAGCCCTGAATCTGGCCATCAAGTATGAGAAATATGCGAAAGTACGAGCCTGATGAGAGCAAATCCCAGGCCTAACCAAGACCTAACATGCGTTATCCTCAAAAATATTGATGGAAACCAGGTTTAATTGACTGTTTCAGTGTGGTACCACATTACTACGTGATCCAAACCAGCAATATCCAGGGATCAATTCAACATGTATGTTAAAACTGCGAAAGTATGACCCTGATGAGGGCAAATCCCAGACCTAACCTAGACCTAACATGCGTTATCCACTAAAATAATAATCGAAACCAGGTTTAATGGTCTGTTTCAGTGTGGTACCACATTACTACGTGATCCAAACCAGAAAAAGCCCAGAATCTGGCCATCAACTATGAGATATATGCGAAAGTACGAGCCTGATGAGAGCAAATCCCAGACCTAACCTAGACCTAACATGAATTATTCTCTAAAATACTGATCGAAACCAGGTTTAATGGACTGTTTCAGTGTGGTACCACATTACTACGTGATCCAATCCAGAAAAAGACCAGGATCTCTTCAACAAGTATGTGAAAAACGCGAAAGTATGAGCCTGATGAGGGAAAACCCCAGACCTATCCCGGACATAACTTGCGTTATCGTCTAAAACATTGATTGATACCAGGCTTAATTGACTGTTTTAGTGTGGTACCACTTTGCCACGTGATCCAAAGCAGAAAAAACCCTCGCTCAGGTCAACATGTCTGTTAATACTGCGAAAGTATGACCCTGATTTGGGCAAATCCCAGACCTAACCTAGACCTAACATGCGTTATCCACTAAAATAATAATCGAAACCAGGTTTAATGGTCTGTCTCAGTGTGGTACCACATTACTACGTGATCCAAACCTGAAAAACCCAGGATCTGATCAACAAGTATGTGAAAAATGCGAAGGTATGGGCCTGATGATGGCAGATCCCAGACCTGTCCCAGACCTAACTTGCGTTATCCTCTAAAATATTGATCGAAACCAGGTCTAATTGACTGTTTCAAAGTGGTACCACATTACTACGTGATCCAAACCAGAAAAAACCCAGCATCCGTTCAACAAGTATATGAAGAATGCGAAAGTATGAGTCTGATGAGGGAAAATCGCAGGCCTAACCTAGACCTAACATGCGTTGTCCTCAAAAATATTGATGGAAACCAGGCTTAATTGACTGTTTCAGTGTGGTACCACATTACTACATGATCCAAACCAGAAAAAGCCCAGAATCTGGCCATCAAGTATGAGAAATATGCGGAAGTACGAGCCTGATGAGAGCAAATCCCAGACCTAACCTAGACCTAACATGAATTATTCTCTAAAATACTGATCGAAACCAGGTTTAAACGACTGTTTCAGTGTGGTACCACATTACTACGTGATCCACACCAGAAAAATACCCAGGATCTGTTCAACAAGTATGTGAAGTATGCGAAAGTATGAGTCTGATGTGGGCAATTCCCAGGCCTAACCTAGACATAACATGCGTTAACCTCTAAAATATTGATCGAAACCAGGTATAATGGACTGTTTCAGTGTGGTACCACATTACTACGTGATCCAAACAAGAAAAAGCCCAGAATCTGGCCATCAAGTATGAGATATATGCGAAAGTACGAGCCTGATGAGAGCAAATCCCAGACCTAACCTAGACCTAACATGAATTATTCTCTAAAATACTGATCGAAACCAGGTTTAATGGACTGCTTCAGTGTGGTACCACATTACTACGTGATCCAATCCAGAAAAAGACCAGGATCTCTTCAACAAGTATGTGAAAAACGCGAAAGTATGAGCCTGATGAGGGCAAACCCCAGACCTATCCCGGACATTACTTGCGTTATCCTCTAAAACATTGATCGATACCAGGCTTAATTGACTGTTATAGTGTGGTACCACTTTGCTACGTGATCCAAAGCAGAAAAAACCCACGCTCAGGTCAACATGTATGTTAAAACTGCGAAAGTATGACCGTGATGAGGGCAAATCCCAGGCCTAACCTAGACCTAACATGCGTTATCCTCTAAGATATTGATCGAAACCAGGATTAATCGACAGTTTCTGTGTGGTACCACATTACTACCTGATCCAAACTAGAAAAAACCCAGGATCTGTTCAACAAGTATGTGAAAAACGCGAAAATATGACCCTGATGAGGGCAAATCCCAGACCTATCCCAGACCTAACTTGCGTTATCCCATAAAATATTGATCGAAACCAGGTTTAATTGACTGTTTTCGTATGGTACCACTTTACTAGGTGATCCAAAGCAGAAAAAACCCTCGATCAGGTCAACATGTATGTTAAAACTGCGGAAGTATGACCCTGATGAGGGCAAATCCCTGGCCTATCCCAGACCTAACTTGCGTTATCCTCTAAAATATTGATCGAAATCAGGTGTAATTGACTGTTTCAGTGTGGCACCACATTACTACGTGTTCCAAACCAGAAAAAGCCCAGGATCTGTTCCACAAGTATGTGAAGAATGCAACAGTATGAGTCTGATGTGGGCAAATCCCAGGCCTAACCTAGACCTAACATGTGTTATCCACTAAAATATTAATCGAAACCAGGTTTATTTGACTGTTTCAGTGTGGTACCACATTACTATGTGATCCAAACCAGAAAAAAACCCAGGATCTGTTCAAGAAGTATGTGAAGTATGCGAATGTATGAGACTGATGACGGCAAATCCTGGACTTAACCCAGACCTAACTTGCGTTATCCTCTGAAATATTGATCGAAACCAGGTTTAATTGACTGTTTCAGTGTGGCACCACATTACTACGTGATCCAAACCAGAAAAAGCCCAGGATCTGGCCAACAAAAATGAGAAAAATGCGAACGTATGAGCCTGATGAGGGCAGATCCCAGACCTATCCCAGACCTAACTTGCGTTATCCTCTAAAATATTGATCGAAACCAGGTTTAATTGACTGTTTCAGTGTGGTACCACTTTACTACGTGATCCAAACCAGCAAAATCCAGGGATGTGTTCAACATGTATGTTAAAACTGCGAAAGTATGACCCTGATGAGGGCGAATCCCAGACTTAACCTAGACCTAACATGCGTTATCCACAAAAATATTAATCGAAACCAGGTTTAATTGACTGTTTTAGTGTGGTACCACTTTGCTACGTGATCCAAAGCAGAAAAAACCCTCGCACATGTATGTTAATACTGCGAAAGTATGACCCTGATTTGGGCAAATCCCAGGCCTAGCCTAGACCTAACATGCGTTATCCTCAAAAATATTGATGGAAACCAGGTTTAATTGACTGTTTCAGTGTGGTACCACATTACTACGTGATCCAAACCAGAATAACCCAGGATCTGATCAACAAGTATGTGAAAAATGCGAAGGTATGAGCCTGATGATGGCAGATCCCAGACCTATCCCGGACATAACTTGCTGTTATCCTCTAAAACATTGGTCGATACCAGGTTTAATTGACTGTTTTAGTGTGGTACCACTTTGCTACGTGATCCAAACCAGAAAAAACCCTCGCTCAGGTCAACACGTATGTTAATACTGCGAAAGTATGACCCTGATTTGGGCAAATCCCAGGCCTAACCTAGACCTAACATGCGTTATCCTCAAAAATATTGATGGAAACCAGGTTTAATTGACTGTTTCAGTGTGGTACCACATTACTACGTGATCCAAACCAGCAAAATCCAGGGATCTGTTCAACATGTATGTTAAAACTGCGAAAGTATGACCCTGATGAGGGCAAATCCCAGACCTAACCTAGACCTAACATGCGTTATCCACTAAAATAATAATCGAAACCAGGTTTAATGGTCTGTTTCAGTGTGGTACCACATTACTATGTGATCCAAACCAGAAAAACCCAGGATCTGATCAACAAGTATGTGAAAAATGCGAAGGTATGAGCCTGATGATGCCAGATCCCAGGCCTGTCCCAGACCTAACTTGCGTTATCCTCTAAAATATAGATCGAAACCAGGTTTAAACGACTGTTCCAGTGTGGTACCACATTACTACGTGATCCACACCAGAAAAAAACCCAGGATCTGTTCAACAAGTATGTGAAGTATGCGAAAGTATGAGTCTGATGTGGGCAATTCCCAGGCCTAACCTAGACATAACATGCGTTATCATCTAAAATATTGATCGAAACCAGGTTTAATTGACTGTTTTATTGTGGTACCACTTTGCTACGTGATCCAAAGCAGAAAAAACCCTCGCTCAGGTCAACATGTATGTTTATACTGCGAAAGTATGACCCTGATTTGGGCAAATCCCAGACCTAACCTAGACCTTACATGTGTTATCCCCTAGAATATTGATCGACACCAGGTTTAATGGACTGTTTCAGTGTGGTACCACATTACTACGTGATCCAAACCAGCAATATCCAGGGATCAGTTCAACATGTATGTTAAAACTGCGAAAGTATGACCCTGATGAGGGCAAATCCCAGACCTAACGTAGACCTAACATGCGTTATCCACTAAAATAATAATCGAAACCAGGTTTAATGGTCTGTTTCAGTGTGGTACCACATTACTACGTGATCCAAACCAGAAAAAGCCCAGAATCTGGCCATCAAGTATGAGATATATGCGAAAGTACGAGCCTGATGAGAGCAAATCCCAGACCTAACCTAGACCTAACATGAATTATTCTCTAAAATACTGATCGAAACCAGGTTTAATGGACTGTTTCAGTGTGGTACCACATTACTACGTGATCCAATCCAGAAAAAGACCAGGATCTCTTCAACAAGTATGTGAAAAACGCGAAAGTATGAGCCTGATGAGGGCAAACCCCAGACCTATCCCGGACATAACTTGCGTTATCATCTAAAATATTGATCGAAACCAGGTTTAATTGACTGTTTTATTGTGGTACCACTTTGCTACGTGATCCAAAGCAGAAAAAACCCTCGCTCAGGTCAACATGTATGTTAATACTGCGAAAGTATGACCCTGATTTGGGCAAATGCCAGACCTAACCTAGACCTAACATGCGTTATCCACTAAAATAATAATCGAAACCAGGTTTAATGGTCTGTCTCAGTGTGGTACCACATTACTACGTGATCCAAACCTGAAAAACCCAGGATCTGATCAACAAGTATGTGAAAAATGCGAAGGTATGAGCCTGATGATGGCAGATCCCAGACCTGTCCCAGACCTAACTTGCGTTACCCTCTAAAATATTGATCGAAACCAGGTCTAATTGACTGTTTCAAAGTGGTACCACATTACTACGTGATCCAAACCAGAAAAAACCCAGCATCCGTTCAACAAGTATATGAAGAATGCGAAAGTATGAGTCTGATGAGGGAAAATCGCAGGCCTAACCTAGACCTAACATGCGTTGTCCTCAAAAATATTGATGGAAACCAGGCTTAATTGACTGTTTCAGTGTGGTACCACATTATTACGTGATCCAAACCAGAAAAAGCCCAGAATCTGGCCATCAAGTATGAGAAATATGCGAAAGTACGAGCCTGATGAGAGCAAATCCCAGACCTAACCTAGACCTAACATGAATTATTCTCTAAAATACTGATCGAAACCAGGTTTAAACGACTGTTTCAGTGTGGTACCACATTACTACGTGATCCACACCAGAAAAAAACCCAGGATCTGTTCAACAAGTATGTGAAGTATGCGAAAGTATGAGTCTGATGTGGGCAATTCCCAGGCCTAACGTAGACATAACATGCGTTATCCTCTAAAATATTGATCGAAACCAGGTTTAATGGACTGTTTCAGTGTGGTACCACATTACTACGTGATCCAAACAAGAAAAAGCCCAGAATCTGGCCATCAAGTATGAGATATATGCGAAAGTACGAGCCTGATGAGAGCAAATCCCAGACCTAACCTAGACCTAACATGAATTATTCTCTAAAATACTGATCGAAACCAGGTTTAATGGACTGTTTCAGTGTGGTACCACATTACTACGTGATCCAATCCAGAAAAAGACCAGGATCTCTTCAACAAGTATGTGAAAAACGCGAAAGTATGAGCCTGATGAGGGCAAACCCCAGACCTATCCCGGACATTACTTGCGTTATCCTCTAAAACATTGATCGATACCAGGCTTAATTGACTGTTTTAGTGTGGTACCACTTTGCTACGTGATCCAAAGCAGAAAAAACCCACGCTCAGGTCAACATGTATGTTAAAACTGCGAAAGTATGACCGTGATGAGGGCAAATCCCAGGCCTAACCTAGACCTAACATGCGTTATTCTCTAAGATATTGATCGAAACCAGGATTAATCGACAGTTTCTGTGTGGTACCACATTACTACCTGATCCAAACTAGAAAAAACCCAGGATCTGTTCAACAAGTATGTGAAAAACGCGAAAATATGACCCTGATGAGGGCAAATCCCAGACCTATCCCAGACCTAACTTGCGTTATCCCATAAAATATTGATCGAAACCAGGTTTAATTGACTGTTTTCGTGTGGTACCACTTTACTAGGTGATCCAAAGCAGAAAAAACCCTCGATCAGGTCAACATGTATGTTAAAACTGCGAAAGTATGACCCTGATGAGGGCAAATCCCTGGCCTATCCCAGACCTAACTAGCGTTATCCTCTAAAATATTGATCGAAATCAGGTGTAATTGACTGTTTCAGTGTGGCACCACATTACTACGTGTTCCAAACCAGAAAAAGCCCAGGATCTGTTCCACAAGTATGTGAAGAATGCAACAGTATGAGTCTGATGTGGGCAAATCCCAGGCCTAACCTAGACCTAACATGTGTTATCCACTAAAATATTAATCGAAACCAGGTTTAATTGACTGTTTCAGTGTGGTACCACATTACTATGTGATCCAAACCAGAAAAAAACCCAGGATCTGTTCAAGAAGTATGTGAAGTATGCGAATGTATGAGACTGATGACGGCAAATCCTGGACTTAACCCAGACCTAACTTGCGTTATCCTCTAAAATATTGATCGAAACCAGGTTTAATTGACTGTTTCAGTGTGGCACCACATTACTACGTGATCCAAACCAGAAAAAGCCCAGGATCTGGCCAACAAAAATGAGAAAAATGCGAAGGTATGAGCCTGATGAGGGCAGATCCCAGACCTATCCCAGACCTAACTTGCGTTATCCTCTAAAATATTGATCGAAACCAGGTTTAATTGACTGTTTCAGTGTGGTACCACTTTACTACGTGATCCAAACCAGCAAAATCCAGGGATGTGTTCAACATGTATGTTAAAACTGCGAAAGTATGACCCTGATGAGGGCAAATCCCAGACTTAACCTAGACCTAACATGCGTTATCCACAAAAATATTAATCGAAACCAGGTTTAATTGACTGTTTTAGTGTGGTACCACTTTGCTACGTGATCCAAAGCAGAAAAAACCCTCGCACATGTATGTTAATACTGCGAAAGTATGACCCTGATTTGGGCAAATCCCAGGCCTAGCCTAGACCTAACATGCGTTATCCTCAAAAATATTGATGGAAACCAGGTTTAATTGACTGTTTCAGTGTGGTACCACATTACTACGTGATCCAAACCAGAAAAACCCAGGATCTGATCAACAAGTATGTGAAAAATGCGAAGGTATGAGCCTGATGATGGCAGATCCCAGACCTATCCCGGACATAACTTGCTGTTATCCTCTAAAACATTGGTCGATACCAGGTTTAATTGACTGTTTTAGTGTGGTACCACTTTGCTACGTGATCCAAACCAGAAAAAACCCTCGCTCAGGTCAACACGTATGTTAATACTGCGAAAGTATGACCCTGATTTGGGCAAATCCCAGGCCTAACCTAGACCTAACATGCGTTATCCTCAAAAATATTGATGGAAACCAGGTTTAATTGACTGTTTCAGTGTGGTACCACATTACTACGTGATCCAAACCAGCAAAATCCAGGGATCTGTTCAACATGTATGTTAAAACTGCGAAAGTATGACCCTGATGAGGGCAAATCCCAGACCTAACCTAGACCTAACATGCGTTATCCACTAAAATAATAATCGAAACCAGGTTTAATGGTCTGTTTCAGTGTGGTACCACATTACTATGTGATCCAAACCAGAAAAACCCAGGATCTGATCAACAAGTATGTGAAAAATGCGAAGGTATGAGCCTGATGATGCCAGATCCCAGGCCTGTCCCAGACCTAACTTGCGTTATCCTCTAAAATATAGATCGAAACCAGGTTTAAACGACTGTTCCAGTGTGGTACCACATTACTACGTGATCCACACCAGAAAAAAACCCAGGATCTGTTCAACAAGTATGTGAAGTATGCGAAAGTATGAGTCTGATGTGGGCAATTCCCAGGCCTAACCTAGACATAACATGCGTTAGCATCTAAAATATTGATCGAAACCAGGTTTAATGGTCTGTTTCAGTGTGGTACCACATTACTACGTGATCCAATCCAGAAAAAGCCCAGAATCTGGCCATCAAGTATGAGATATATGCGAAAGTACGAGCCTGATGAGAGCAAATCCCAGACCTAACCTAGACCTAACATGAATTATTCTCTAAAATACTGATCGAAACCAGGTTTAATGGACTGTTTCAGTGTGGTACCACATTACTACGTGATCCAATCCACAAAAAGACCAGGATCTCTTCAACAAGTATGTGAAAAACGCGAAAGTATGAGCCTGATGAGGGCAAACCCCAGACCTATCCCGGACATAACTTGCGTTATCGTCTAAAACATTGACCGATACCAGGCTTAATTGACTGTATTAGTGTGGTACCACTTTGCTACGTGATCCAAAGCGGAAAAAACCCTCGCTCAGGTCAACATGTATGTTAATACTGCGAAAGTATGACCCTGATTTGGGCAAATCCCAGACCTAACCTAGACCTAACCTAGACCTAACATGCGTTATCCACTAAAATAATAATCGAAACCAGGTTTAATGGTCTGTCTCAGTGTGGTACCACATTACTACGTGATCCAAACCTGAAAAACCCAGGATCTGATCAACAAGTATGTGAAAAATGCGAAGGTATGAGCCTGATGATGGCAGATCCCAGACCTGTCCCAGACCTTACTTGCGTTATCCTTTAAAATATTGATCGAAACCAGGTCTAATTGACTGTTTCAAAGTGGTACCACATTACTACGTGATCCAAACCAGAAAAAACCCAGCATCCGTTCAACAAGTATATGAAGAATGCGAAAGTATGAGTCTGATGAGGGAAAATCGCAGGCCTAACCTAGACCTAACATGCGTCGTCCTCAAAAATATAGATCGAAACCAGGTTTAAACGACTGTTTCAGTGTGGTACCACATTACAACGTGATCCACACCAGAAAAAACCCAGGATCTGTTCAACAAGTATGTGAAGTATGCGAAAGTGTGAGTCTGATGTGGGCAATTCCCAGGCCTAACCTAGACATAACATGCGTTATCCTCTAAAATATTGATCGAAACCAGGTTTAATGGACTGTTTCAGTGTGGTACCACATTACTACGTGATCCAAACACGAAAAAGCCCAGAATCTGGCCATCAAGGGATGAGAAATATGCGAAAGTACGAGCCTGATGAGAGCAAATTCCAGACCTAACCTAGACCTAACATGAATTATTCTCTAAAATACTGATCGAAACCAGGTTTAATGGACTGTTTCAGCGTGGTACCACATTACTACGTGATCCAATCCAGAAAAAGACCAGGATCTCTTCAACAACTATGTGAAAAACGCGAAAGTATGAGCCTGATGAGGGCAAACCCCAGACCTATCCCGGACATAACTTGCGTTATCGTCTAAAACATTGATCGATACCAGGCTTAATTGACTGTTTTAGTGTGGTACCACTTTGCTACGTGATCCAAAGCGGAAAAAACCCTCGCTCAGGTCAACATGTATGTTAATACTGCGAAAGTATGACCCTGATTTGGGCAAATCCCAGACCTAACCTAGACCTAACATGCGTCATCCACTAAAATAATAATCGAAACCAGGTTTAATGGTCTGTCTCAGTGTGGTACCACATTACTACGTGATCCAAACCTGAAAAACCCAGGATCTGATCAACAAGTATGTGAAAAATGCGAAGGTATGAGCCTTATGATGGCAGATCCCATACCTGTCCCAGACCTAACTTGCGTTATCCTCTAAAATATTGATCGAAACCAGGTCTAATTGACTGTTTCAAAGTGGTACCACATTGCTACGTGATCCAAACCAGAAAAAACCCAGCATCCGTTCAACAAGTATATGAAGAATGCGAAAGTATGAGTCTGATGAGGGAAAATCACAGGCCTAACCTAGACCTAACATGCGTTGTCCTCAAAAATATAGATCGAAACCAGGTTTAATGGACTGTTTCAGTGTGGTACCACATTACTACGTGATCCAATCCAGAAAAAGACCAGGATCTCTTCAATAAGTATGTGAAAAACGCGAAAGTATGAGCCTGATGAGGGCAAATCCCAGACCTATCCCAGACATAACTTGCGTTATCCTCTAAAACATTGATCGAAACCAGGTTTAATGGACTGTTTCAGTGTGGTACCACATTACTACGTGATCCACACCAGAAAAAAACCAGGATCTGTTCAACAAGTATGTGAAGTATGCGAAAGTATGAGTCTGATGTGGGCAATTCCCAGGCCTAACCTAGACATAACATGCGTTATCCTCAAAAATATTGATGGAAACCAGGCTTAGTTGACTGTTTCAGTGTGGTACCACATTACTACGTGATCCAAACCAGAAAAAGCCCAGAATCTGGCCATCAAGTATGAGAAATATGCGAAAGTACGAGCCTGATGAGAGCAAATCACAGACCTAACCTAGACCTAACATGAATTATTCTCTAAAATACTGATCGAAACCAGGTTTAAAAGACTGTTTCAGTGTGGTACCACATTACTACGTGATCCACACCAGAAAAAACCCAGGATCTGTTCAACAAGTATGTGAAGTATGCGAAAGTATGAGTCTGATGTGGGCAATTCCCAGGCCTAACCTAGACATAACATGCGTTATCCTGTAAAATATTGATCGAAACCAGGTTTAATGGACTGTTTCAGTGTGGTACCACATTACTACGTGATCCAAACAAGAAAAAGCCCAGAATCTGGCCATCAAGTATGAGAAATATGCAAAAGTACGAGCCTGATGAGAGCAAATTCCAGACCTAACCTAGACCTAACATGAATTATTCTCTAAAATATTGATCGAAACCAGGTTTAATGGACTGTTTCAGTGTGGTACCACATTACTACGTGATCCAATCCAGAAAAAGACCAGGATCTCTTCAACAAGTATGTGAAAAACGCGAAAGTATGAGCCTGATGAGGGCAAATCCCAGACCTATCCCGGACATAACTTGCGTTATCCTCTAAAACATTGATCGAAACCAGGTTTAATGGACTGTTTCAGTGTGGTACCACATTACTACGTGATCCACACCAAAAAAAACCCAGGATCTGTTCAACAAGTATGTGAAGTATGCGATAGTATGAGTCTGATGTGGGCAATTCCCAGGCCTAACCTAGACATAACATGCGTTATCCTCAAAAATATTGAAGGAAACCAGGCTTAATTGACTGTTTCAGTGTGGTACCACATTACTACGTGATCCAAACCAGAAAAAGCCCAGAATCTGGCCATCAAGTATGAGAAATATGCGAAAGTACGTGCCTGATGAGAGCAAATCCCAGACCTAACCTAGACCTAACATGAATTATTCTCTAAAATACTGATCGAAACCAGGTTTAATGGACTGTTTCAGTGTGGTACCACATTACTACGTAATTCAATCCAGAAAAAGACCAGGATCTCTTCAACAAGTATGTGAAGAATGCAACAGTATGAGTCTGATGTGGGCAAATCCCAGGCCTAACCTAGTCCTAACATGCGTTATTCTCAAAAATATTGATGGAAACCATGTTTAATTGACTGTTTCAGTGTGGTGCCACATTACTACGTGATCCAAACCAGCAAAATCCAGGGATCTGTTCAACGTGTATGTTAAAACTGCGAAAGTATGACCCTGATGAGGGCAAATCCCAGACCTAACCTAGACCTAACATGTGTAATCCACTAAAATATTATTCGAAACCAGGTTCAATTGACCGTTTCAGTGTGGTACCACATTACTACGTGATCGAAACCAGAAAAAAACCCAGGATCTGTTCAACAAGTATGTGAAGTATGCGAAAGTATGAGTCTGATGTGGGCAAATCCCAGGCCTAACCTTGACCTAACATGCGTTATCCTCAAAAATATTGATGGAAACCAGGTTGAATTGACTGTTTCAGTGTGGTACCACATTACTACGTGATCCAAACCAGCAAAATCCAGGGATCTGTTCAACATGTATGTTAAAACTGCGAAAGAATGACCCTGATGATGGCAGATCCCAGACCTGTCCCAGACCTAACTTGCGTTATCCTCTAAAATATTGATCGAAACCAGGTTTAATTGACTGTTTCAAAGTGGTACCACATTACTACGTGATCCAAAGCAGAAAAAACCCAGCATCTGTTCAACAAGTATATGAAGAATGCGAAAGTATGAGTCTGATGAGGGAAAATCCCAGGCCTAACCTAGACCTAACATGCGTTGTCCCCAAAAATATTGATCGAAACCAGGTTTAATCGACTGTTTCAGTGTGGTACCACATTACTACGTGATCCAATCCAGAAAAAGCCCAGGATCTCTTCAACAAGTATGTGAAAAACGCGAAAGTATGGGCCTGATGAGAGCAAATCCCAGACGTATCCCAGACATAACTTGCGTTATCCTATAAAATATTGATCGAAACCAGGTATAATTGACTGTTTTAGTGTGGTACCACTTTGCTACGTGATCCAAACCAGAAAAAGCCCAGGATCTGGCCAACAAAAATGAGAAAAATGCGAAGGTATGAGCCTGATGAGGGCAGATCCCAGACCTATCCCAGACCTAACTTGCGTTATCCTCTAAAATATTGATCGAAACCAGGTTTAATTGACTGTTTCAGTGTGGTACCACTTTACTACGTGATCCAAACCAGCAAAATCCAGGGATGTGTTCAACATGTATGTTAAAACTGCGAAAGTATGACCCTGATGAGGGCAAATCCCAGACTTAACCTAGACCTAACATGCGTTATCCACAAAAATATTAATCGAAACCAGGTTTAATTGACTGTTTTAGTGTGGTACCACTTTGCTACGTGATCCAAAGCAGAAAAAACCCTCGCACATGTATGTTAATACTGCGAAAGTATGACCCTGATTTGGGCAAATCCCAGGCCTAGCCTAGACCTAACATGCGTTATCCTCAAAAATATTGATGGAAACCAGGTTTAATTGACTGTTTCAGTGTGGTACCACATTACTACGTGATCCAAACCAGAAAAACCCAGGATCTGATCAACAAGTATGTGAAAAATGCGAAGGTATGAGCCTGATGATGGCAGATCCCAGACCTATCCCGGACATAACTTGCTGTTATCCTCTAAAACATTGGTCGATACCAGGTTTAATTGACTGTTTTAGTGTGGTACCACTTTGCTACGTGATCCAAACCAGAAAAAACCCTCGCTCAGGTCAACACGTATGTTAATACTGCGAAAGTATGACCCTGATTTGGGCAAATCCCAGGCCTAACCTAGACCTAACATGCGTTATCCTCAAAAATATTGATGGAAACCAGGTTTAATTGACTGTTTCAGTGTGGTACCACATTACTACGTGATCCAAACCAGCAAAATCCAGGGATCTGTTCAACATGTATGTTAAAACTGCGAAAGTATGACCCTGATGAGGGCAAATCCCAGACCTAACCTAGACCTAACATGCGTTATCCACTAAAATAATAATCGAAACCAGGTTTAATGGTCTGTCTCAGTGTGGTACCACATTACTACGTGATCCAAACCTGAAAAACCCAGGATCTGATCAACAAGTATGTGAAAAATGCGAAGGTATGAGCCTGATGATGGCAGATCCCAGACCTGTCCCAGACCTTACTTGCGTTATCCTTTAAAATATTGATCGAAACCAGGTCTAATTGACTGTTTCAAAGTGGTACCACATTACTACGTGATCCAAACCAGAAAAAACCCAGCATCCGTTCAACAAGTATATGAAGAATGCGAAAGTATGAGTCTGATGAGGGAAAATCGCAGGCCTAACCTAGACCTAACATGCGTCGTCCTCAAAAATATAGATCGAAACCAGGTTTAAACGACTGTTTCAGTGTGGTACCACATTACAACGTGATCCACACCAGAAAAAACCCAGGATCTGTTCAACAAGTATGTGAAGTATGCGAAAGTGTGAGTCTGATGTGGGCAATTCCCAGGCCTAACCTAGACATAACATGCGTTATCCTCTAAAATATTGATCGAAACCAGGTTTAATGGACTGTTTCAGTGTGGTACCACATTACTACGTGATCCAAACACGAAAAAGCCCAGAATCTGGCCATCAAGGGATGAGAAATATGCGAAAGTACGAGCCTGATGAGAGCAAATTCCAGACCTAACCTAGACCTAACATGAATTATTCTCTAAAATACTGATCGAAACCAGGTTTAATGGACTGTTTCAGCGTGGTACCACATTACTACGTGATCCAATCCAGAAAAAGACCAGGATCTCTTCAACAACTATGTGAAAAACGCGAAAGTATGAGCCTGATGAGGGCAAACCCCAGACCTATCCCGGACATAACTTGCGTTATCGTCTAAAACATTGATCGATACCAGGCTTAATTGACTGTTTTAGTGTGGTACCACTTTGCTACGTGATCCAAAGCGGAAAAAACCCTCGCTCAGGTCAACATGTATGTTAATACTGCGAAAGTATGACCCTGATTTGGGCAAATCCCAGACCTAACCTAGACCTAACATGCGTCATCCACTAAAATAATAATCGAAACCAGGTTTAATGGTCTGTCTCAGTGTGGTACCACATTACTACGTGATCCAAACCTGAAAAACCCAGGATCTGATCAACAAGTATGTGAAAAATGCGAAGGTATGAGCCTTATGATGGCAGATCCCATACCTGTCCCAGACCTAACTTGCGTTATCCTCTAAAATATTGATCGAAACCAGGTCTAATTGACTGTTTCAAAGTGGTACCACATTGCTACGTGATCCAAACCAGAAAAAACCCAGCATCCGTTCAACAAGTATATGAAGAATGCGAAAGTATGAGTCTGATGAGGGAAAATCACAGGCCTAACCTAGACCTAACATGCGTTGTCCTCAAAAATATAGATCGAAACCAGGTTTAATGGACTGTTTCAGTGTGGTACCACATTACTACGTGATCCAATCCAGAAAAAGACCAGGATCTCTTCAATAAGTATGTGAAAAACGCGAAAGTATGAGCCTGATGAGGGCAAATCCCAGACCTATCCCAGACATAACTTGCGTTATCCTCTAAAACATTGATCGAAACCAGGTTTAATGGACTGTTTCAGTGTGGTACCACATTACTACGTGATCCACACCAGAAAAAAACCAGGATCTGTTCAACAAGTATGTGAAGTATGCGAAAGTATGAGTCTGATGTGGGCAATTCCCAGGCCTAACCTAGACATAACATGCGTTATCCTCAAAAATATTGATGGAAACCAGGCTTAGTTGACTGTTTCAGTGTGGTACCACATTACTACGTGATCCAAACCAGAAAAAGCCCAGAATCTGGCCATCAAGTATGAGAAATATGCGAAAGTACGAGCCTGATGAGAGCAAATCACAGACCTAACCTAGACCTAACATGAATTATTCTCTAAAATACTGATCGAAACCAGGTTTAAAAGACTGTTTCAGTGTGGTACCACATTACTACGTGATCCACACCAGAAAA
Organism: Colletes latitarsis; assembly: GCF_051014445.1. NCBI lineage: Eukaryota > Metazoa > Arthropoda > Insecta > Hymenoptera > Colletidae > Colletes > Colletes latitarsis. The sequence goes on along the minus strand of NC_135134.1, from coordinate 8,482,428 downwards.
AACCCAGGATCTGTTCAACAAGTATGTGAAGTATGCGAAAGTATGAGTCTGATGTGGGCAATTCCCAGGCCTAACCTAGACATAACATGCGTTATCCTGTAAAATATTGATCGAAACCAGGTTTAATGGACTGTTTCAGTGTGGTACCACATTACTACGTGATCCAAACAAGAAAAAGCCCAGAATCTGGCCATCAAGTATGAGAAATATGCAAAAGTACGAGCCTGATGAGAGCAAATTCCAGACCTAACCTAGACCTAACATGAATTATTCTCTAAAATATTGATCGAAACCAGGTTTAATGGACTGTTTCAGTGTGGTACCACATTACTACGTGATCCAATCCAGAAAAAGACCAGGATCTCTTCAACAAGTATGTGAAAAACGCGAAAGTATGAGCCTGATGAGGGCAAATCCCAGACCTATCCCGGACATAACTTGCGTTATCCTCTAAAACATTGATCGAAACCAGGTTTAATGGACTGTTTCAGTGTGGTACCACATTACTACGTGATCCACACCAAAAAAAACCCAGGATCTGTTCAACAAGTATGTGAAGTATGCGATAGTATGAGTCTGATGTGGGCAATTCCCAGGCCTAACCTAGACATAACATGCGTTATCCTCAAAAATATTGAAGGAAACCAGGCTTAATTGACTGTTTCAGTGTGGTACCACATTACTACGTGATCCAAACCAGAAAAAGCCCAGAATCTGGCCATCAAGTATGAGAAATATGCGAAAGTACGTGCCTGATGAGAGCAAATCCCAGACCTAACCTAGACCTAACATGAATTATTCTCTAAAATACTGATCGAAACCAGGTTTAATGGACTGTTTCAGTGTGGTACCACATTACTACGTAATTCAATCCAGAAAAAGACCAGGATCTCTTCAACAAGTATGTGAAGAATGCAACAGTATGAGTCTGATGTGGGCAAATCCCAGGCCTAACCTAGTCCTAACATGCGTTATTCTCAAAAATATTGATGGAAACCATGTTTAATTGACTGTTTCAGTGTGGTGCCACATTACTACGTGATCCAAACCAGCAAAATCCAGGGATCTGTTCAACGTGTATGTTAAAACTGCGAAAGTATGACCCTGATGAGGGCAAATCCCAGACCTAACCTAGACCTAACATGTGTAATCCACTAAAATATTATTCGAAACCAGGTTCAATTGACCGTTTCAGTGTGGTACCACATTACTACGTGATCGAAACCAGAAAAAAACCCAGGATCTGTTCAACAAGTATGTGAAGTATGCGAAAGTATGAGTCTGATGTGGGCAAATCCCAGGCCTAACCTTGACCTAACATGCGTTATCCTCAAAAATATTGATGGAAACCAGGTTGAATTGACTGTTTCAGTGTGGTACCACATTACTACGTGATCCAAACCAGCAAAATCCAGGGATCTGTTCAACATGTATGTTAAAACTGCGAAAGAATGACCCTGATGATGGCAGATCCCAGACCTGTCCCAGACCTAACTTGCGTTATCCTCTAAAATATTGATCGAAACCAGGTTTAATTGACTGTTTCAAAGTGGTACCACATTACTACGTGATCCAAAGCAGAAAAAACCCAGCATCTGTTCAACAAGTATATGAAGAATGCGAAAGTATGAGTCTGATGAGGGAAAATCCCAGGCCTAACCTAGACCTAACATGCGTTGTCCCCAAAAATATTGATCGAAACCAGGTTTAATCGACTGTTTCAGTGTGGTACCACATTACTACGTGATCCAATCCAGAAAAAGCCCAGGATCTCTTCAACAAGTATGTGAAAAACGCGAAAGTATGGGCCTGATGAGAGCAAATCCCAGACGTATCCCAGACATAACTTGCGTTATCCTATAAAATATTGATCGAAACCAGGTATAATTGACTGTTTTAGTGTGGTACCACTTTGCTACGTGATCCAAAGCAGAGAAAAACCCTTGCTCAGGTCAACATGTATGTTAATACTGCGAAAGTATGACCCTGATGAGGGCAAATCCCAGACCTAGCCTAGACCTAACATGTGTAATCCACTAAAATATTAATCGAAACCAGGTTTAATTAACTGTTTCAGTGTGGTACCACATTACTATGTGATCCAAAGCAGAAAAAGCCCGGGATCTGTTCAACAAGTATGTGAAGAATGCAACAGTATGAGTCTGATGTGGGCAAATCCCAGGCCTAACCTAGACCTAACATGCGTTATTCTCAAAAATATTGATGGAAACCAGGTTTAATTGACTGTTTCAGTGTGGTGCCACATTACTACGTGATACAGACCAGCAAAATCCAGGGATCTGTTCAACGTGTATGTTAAAACTGCGAAAGTATGACCCTGATGATGGCAAATCCCAGACCTATCCCGGACATAACTTGCGTTATCGTCTAAAACATTGATCGATACCAGGCTTAATTGACTGTTTTAGTGTGGTACCACTTTGCTACGTGATCCAAAGCAGAAAAAACCCTCGCTCAGGTCAACATGTATGTTAATACTGCGAAAGTATGACCCTGATTTGGGCAAATCCCAGACCTAACCTAGACCTTACATGTGTTATCCCCTAGAATATTGATCGACACCAGGTTTAATGGACCGTTTCAGTGTGGTACCACATTACTACGTGATCCAAACCAGAAAAAGCCCTGAATCTGGCCATCAAGTATGAGAAATATGCGAAAGTACGAGCCTGATGAGAGCAAATCCCAGGCCTAACCTAGACCTAACATGCGTTATCCTCAAAAATATTGATGGAAACCAGGTTTAATTGACTGTTTCAGTGTGGTACCACATTACTACGTGATCCAAACCAGAAAAAGCCCAGAATCTGGCCATCAACTATGAGATATATGCGAAAGTACGAGCCTGATGAGAGCAAATCCCAGGCCTAACCTAGACCTAACATGCGTTGTCCCCAAAAATATTGATCGAAACCAGGTTTAATCGACTGTTTCAGTGTGGTACCACATTACTACGTGATCCAATCCAGAAAAAGCCCAGGATCTCTTCAACAAGTATGTGAAAAACGCGAAAGTATGGGCCTGATGAGAGCAAATCCCAGACGTATCCCAGACATAACTTGCGTTATCCTATAAAATATTGATCGAAACCAGGTATAATTGACTGTTTTAGTGTGGTACCACTTTGCTACGTGATCCAAACCAGAAAAACCCAGGATCTGATCAACAAGTATGTGAAAAATGCGAAGGTATGAGCCTGATGATGGCAGATCCCAGACCTGTCCCAGACCTAACTTGCGTTATCCTCTAAAATATAGATCGAAACCAGGTTTAAACGACTGTTCCAGTGTGGTACCACATTACTACGTGATCCACACCAGAAAAAAACCCAGGATCTGTTCAACAAGTATGTGGAGTATGCGAAAGTGTGAGTCTGATGTGGGCAATTGCCAGGCCTAACCTAGACATAACATGCGTTATCCTCTAAAATATTGATCGAAACCAGGTTTAATTGACTGTTTTATTGTGGTACCACTTTGCTACCTGATCCAAAGCAGAAAAAACCCTCGCTCAGGTCAACATGTATGTTAATACTGCGAAAGTATGACCCTGATTTGGGCAAATCCCAGACCTAACCTAGACCTTACATGTGTTATCCCCTAGAATATTGATCGACACCAGGTTTAATGGACCGTTTCAGTGTGGTACCACATTACTACGTGATCCAAACCAGAAAAAGCCCTGAATCTGGCCATCAAGTATGAGAAATATGCGAAAGTACGAGCCTGATGAGAGCAAATCCCAGGCCTAACCTAGACCTAACATGCGTTATCCTCAAAAATATTGATGGAAACCAGGTTTAATTGACTGTTTCAGTGTGGTACCACATTACTACGTGATCCAAACCAGCAATATCCAGGGATCAGTTCAACATGTATGTTAAAACTGCGAAAGTATGACCCTGATGATGGCAAATCCCAGACCTAACCTAGACCTAACATGCGTTGTCCACTAAAATAATAATCGAAACCAGGTTTAATGGTCTGTTTCAGTGTGGTACCACATTACTACGTGATCCAAACCAGAAAAAGCCCAGAATCTGGCCATCAACTATGAGATATATGCGAAAGTACGAGCCTGATGAGAGCAAATCCCAGACCTAACCTAGACCTAACATGAATTATTCTCTAAAATACTGATCGAAACCAGGTTTAATGGACTGTTTCTGTGTGGTACCACATTACTACGTGATCCAATCAAGAAAAAGACCAGGATCTCTTCAACAAGTATGTGAAAAGCGCGAAAGTATGAGCCTGATGAGGGCAAACCCCAGACCTATCCCGGACATAACTTGCGTTATCGTCTAAAACATTGATCGATACCAGGCTTAATTGACTGTTTTAGTGTGGTACCACTTTGCTACGTGATCCAAAGCAGAAAAAACCCTCGCTCAGGTCAACATGTATGTTAATACTGCGAAAGTATGACCCTGATTTGGGCAAATCCCAGACCTAACCTAGACCTAACATGCGTTATCCACTAAAATAATAATCGAAACCAGGTTTAATGGTCTGTCTCAGTGTGGTACCACATTACTACGTGATCCAAACCTGAAAAACCCAGGATCTGATCAACAAGTATGTGAAAAATGCGAAGGTATGAGCCTGATGATGGCAGATCCCAGACCTGTCCCAGACCTAACTTGCGTTATCCTCTAAAATATTGATCGAAACCAGGTCTAATTTACTGTTTCAAAGTGGTACCACATTACTACGTGATCCAAACCAGAAAAAGCCCAGCATCCGTTCAACAAGTATATGAAGAATGCGAAAGTATGAGTCTGATGAGGGAAAATCGCAGGCCTAACCTAGACCTAACATGCGTTGTCCTCAAAAATATAGATCGAAACCAGGTTTAAACGACTGTTTCAGTGTGGTACCACATTACAACGTGATCCACACCAGAAAAAACCCAGGATCTGTTCAACAAGTATGTGAAGTATGCGAAAGTGTGAGTCTGATGTGGGCAATTCCCAGGCCTAACCTGGACATAACATGCGTTATCCTCTAAAATATTGATCGAAACCAGGCTTAATGGACTGTTTCAGTGTGGTACCACATTACTACGTGATCCAAACAAGAAAAAGCCCAGAATCTGGCCATCAAGTAAGAGAAATATGCGAAAGTACGAGCCTGATGAGAGCAAATTCCAGACCTAACCTAGACCTAACATGAATTATTCTTTAAAATATTGATCGAAACCAGGTTTAATGGACTGCTTCAGTGTGGTACCACATTACTACGTGATCCAATCCAGAAAAAGACCAGGATCTCTTCAACAAGTATGTGAAAAACGCGAAAGTATGAGCCTGATGAGGGCAAATCCCAGACCTATCCCGGACATAACATGCGTTATCCTCTAAAATATTGATCGAAACCAGGTTTAATGGACTGTTTCAGTGTGGTACCACATTACTACGTGATCCAAACAAGAAAAAGCCCAGAATCTGGCCATCAAGTATGAGAAATATGCAAAAGTACGAGCCTGATGAGAGCAAATTCCAGACCTAACCTAGACCTAACATGAATTATTCTCTAAAATATTGATCGAAACCAGGTTTAATGGACTGTTTCAGTGTGGTACCACATTACTACGTGATCCAATCCAGAAAAAGACCAGGATCTCTTCAACAAGTATGTGAAAAACGCGAAAGTATGAGCCTGATGAGGGCAAATCCCAGACCTATCCCGGACATAACTTGCGTTATCCTCTAAAACATTGATCGAAACCAGGTTTAATGGACTGTTTCAGTGTGGTACCACATTACTACGTGATGCACACCAGAAAAAACCCAGGATCTGTTCAACAAGTATGAGAAGTATGCGATAGTATGAGTCTGATGTGGGCAATTCCCAGGCCTAACCTAGACATAACATGCGTTATCCTCAAAAATATTGATGGAAACCAGGCTTAATTGACTGTTTCAGTGTGGTACCACATTACTACGTGATCCAAACCAGAAAAAGCCCAGAATCTCGCCATCAAGTATGAGAAATATGCGAAAGTACGTGCCTGATGAGAGCAAATCCCAGACCTAACCTAGACCTAACATGAATTATTCTCTAAAATACTGATCGAAACCAGGTTTAATGGACTGTTTCAGTGTGGTACCACATTACTACGTAATTCAATCCAGAAAAAGACCAGGATCTCTTCAACAAGTATGTGAAGAATGCAACAGTATGAGTCTGATGTGGGCAAATCCCAGGCCTAACCTAGTCCTAACATGCGTTATTCTCAAAAATATTGATGGAAATCATGTTTAATTGACTGTTTCAGTGTGGTGCCACATTACTACGTGATCCAAACCAGCAAAATCCAGGGATCTGTTCAACGTGTATGTTAAAACTGCGAAAGTATGACCCTGATGAGGGCAAATCCCAGACCTAACCTAGACCTAACATGTGTTATCAACTAAAATATTAATCGAAACCAGGTTTAATGGTCTGTTTCAGTGTGGCACCACATTACTACGTGGTCCAAACCAGAAAAAACCCAGCATCTGTTAAACAAGTGTGTGAAGAATGCGAAAGCATGAGTCTGATGTTGGCATGTCCCAGGCCTAACCTAGACCTAACATGCGTTATCCTCAACAATATTGATGGAAACCAGGTTTAATTGACCGTTTCAGTGTGGTACCACATTACTACGTGATCCAAACCAGCAAAATCCAGGGATATGTTCAACATGTATGCTAAAACTGCGAAAGTATGACCCTGATGAGGGCAAATCCCAGACCTTACCTAGACATAACATGTGTTATCCACTAAAATATTAATCGAAACCAGGTTTAATTGTCTGTTTCAGTGTGGTACCACATTACTACGTGATCCAAACCAGAAGAAACCCAGCACCTGTTCGACAAGTATGTGAAGAATGTGAAAGCATGAGTCTGATGTTGGCAAGTCCCAGGCCTAACCTAGACCTAACATGCGTTATCCTCAAAAATATTGATGGAAACCGGGTTTAATTGACTGTTTCAGTGTGGTACCACATTACTACGTGATCCAAACCAGCAAAATCCAGGGATCTGCTCAACATGTATGTTAAAACTGCGAAAGAATGACCCTGATGTGGGCAAATCCCAGACCTAACCTAGACCTAACATGCGTTATCCACTAAAATATTAATCGAAACCAGGTTTAATGGTCTGTTTCAGTGTGGTACCACATTACTACGTGATCTAAACCAGAAAAACCCAGGATCTGATCAACAAGTATGTGAAAAGTGCGAAGGTATGAGCCTGATGAGGGCAGATCCCAGACTTGACCCAGACCTAACTTGCGCTATCCTCTAAAATATTGATAGAAACCAGGTTTAATTGACTGTTTCAGTGTGGTACCACACTACTACGTGATCCAAACCAGCAAAATCCAGGGATATGTTCAACATGTATGTTAATACTGCGAAAATATGACCCTGATGAGGGCAAATCCCAGACCTAACCTAGACCTAACATGTGTAATCCACTAAAATATTAATCGAAACCAGGTTTAATGGACTGTTTCAGTGTGGTACCACATTACTACGTGATCCAAGCCAGCAAAATACAGGGATCTGTTCAACATGTATGTTAAAACTGCGAAAGTATGACCCTGATGAGGGCAAATCCCAGACCTAACCTAGACCTAACATGTGTTATCAACTAAAATATTTATCGAAACCAGGTTTAATGGTCTGTTTCAGTGTGGCACCACATTACTACGTGGTCCAAACCAGAAAAAGCCATGGATCTATTCAACAAGTATGTGAAAAATGCGAAGGTATGAGCCTGATGGGGGCTGATCCCAGACCTATCCCAAACCAAACATGTCTTATCCTCTAAAATATTGATCGAAACCAGGTTTAATTGACTGTTTCAGTGTGGTACCACATTACTACGTGATCCAAACCAGAAAAAACCCAGCATCTGTTCGACAAGTATGTGAAGAATGTGAAAGCATGAGTCTGATGTTGGCCAGTCCCAGGCCTAACCTAGACCTAACATGCGTTATCCTCAAAAATATTGATGGAAACCGGGTTTAATTGACTGTTTCAGTGTGGTACCACATTACTACGTGTTCCAAACCAGCAAAATCCAGGGATCTGCTCAACATGTATGTTAAAACTGCGAAAGAATGACCCTGATGAGGGCAAATCCCCGACCTAACCTAGACCTAACATGCGTTATCCATTAAAATATTAATCGAAACCAGGTTTAATGGTCTGTTTCAGTGTGGTAACACATTACTACGTGATCTAAACCAGAAAAACCCAGGATCTGATCAACATGTATGTGAAAAGTGCGAAGGTATGAGCCTGATGAGGGCAGATCCCAGACTTGACCCAGACCTAACTTGCGTTATCCTCTAAAATATTGATCGAAACCAGGTTTAATGGACTGTTTCAGTGTGGTACCACATTACTACGTGATCCACACCAGAAAGAACCCAGGATCTGTGCAACAAGTATGTGAAGTATGCGATAGTATGAGTCTGATGTGGGCAATTCCCAGGCCTAACCTAGACATAACATGCGTTATCCTCAAAAATATTGATGGAAACCAGGCTTAATTGACTGTTTCAGTGTGGTACCACATTACTACGTGATCCAAACCAGAAAAAGCCCAGAATCTGGCCATCAAGTATGAGAAATATGCGAAAGTACGTGCCTGATGAGAGCAAATCCCAGACCTAACCTAGACCTAACATGAATTATTCTCTAAAATACTGATCGAAACCAGGTTTAATGGACTGTTTCAGTGTGGTATCACATTACTACGTAATTCAATCCAGAAAAAGACCAGGATCTCTTCAACAAGTATGTGAAGAATTCAACAGTATGAGTCTGATGTGGGCAAATCCCAGCCCTAACCTAGTCCTAACATGCGTTATTCTCAAAAATATTGATGGAAACCATGTTTAATTGACTGTTTCAGTGTGGTGCCACATTACTACGTGATCCAAACCAGCAAAATCCAGGGATCTGTTCAACGTGTATGTTAAAACTTCGAAAGTATGACCCTGATGAGGGCAAATCCCAGACCTAACCTAGACCTAACATGTGTAATCCACTAAAATATTATTCGAAACCAGGTTCAATTGACCGTTTCAGTGTGGTACCACATTACTACGTGATCGAAACCAGAAAAAAACCCAGGATCTGTTCAACAAGTATGTGAAGTATGCGAAAGTATGAGTCTGATGTGGGCAAATCCCAGACCTAACCTAGACCTAACATGTGTAATCCACTAAAATATTAATCGAAACCAGGTTTAATGGACTGTTTCAGTGTGGTACCACATTACTACGTGATCCAAGCCAGCAAAATACAGGGATCTGTTCAACATGTATGTTAAAACTGCGAAAGTATGACCCTGATGAGGGCAAATCCCAGACCTAACCTAGACCTAACATGTGTTATCAACTAAAATATTAATCGAAACCAGGTTTAATGGTCTGTTTCAGTGTGGCACCACATTACTACGTGGTCCAAACCAGAAAAAACCCAGCATCTGTTAAACAAGTATGTGAAGAATGCGAAAGCATGAGTCTGATGTTGGCATGTCCCAGGCCTAACCTAGACCTAACATGCGATATCCTCAACAATATTGATGGAAACCAGGTTTAATTGACCGTTTCAGTGTGGTACCACATTACTACGTGATCCAAACCAGCAAAATCCAGGGATATGTTCAACATGTATGCTAAAACTGCGAAAGTATGACCCTGATGAGGGCAAATCCCAGACCTATCCCGGACATAACTTGCGTTATCCTCTATAACATTGATCGAAACCAGGTTTAATGGACTGTTTCAGTGTGGTACCACATTACTACGTGATCCACACCAGAAAAAACCCAGGATCTGTTCAACAAGTATGTGAAGTATGCGATAGTATGAGTCTGATGTGGGCAATTCCCAGGCCTAACCTAGACATAACATGCGTTATCCTCAAAAATATTGATGGAAACCAGGCTTAATTGACTGTTTCAGTGTGGTACCACATTACTACGTGATCCAAACCAGAAAAAGCCCAGAATCTGGCCATCAAGTATGAGAAATATGCGAAAGTACGTGCCTGATGAGAGCAAATCCCAGACCTAACCTAGACCTAACATGAATTATTCTCTAAAATACTGATCGAAACCAGGTTTAATGGACTGTTTCAGTGTGGTACCACATTACTACGTAATTCAATCCAGAAAAAGACCAGGATCTCTTCAACAAGTATGTGAAGAATGCAACAGTATGAGTCTGATGTGGGCAAATCCCAGGCCTAACCTAGTCCTAACATGCGTTATTCTCAAAAATATTGATGGAAACCATGTTTAATTGACTGTTTCAGTGTGGTGCCACATTACTACGTGATCCAAACCAGCAAAATCCAGGGATCTGTTCAACGTGTATGTTAAAACTGCGAAAGTATGACCCTGATGAGGGCAAATCCCAGACCTAACCTAGACCTAACATGTGTAATCCACTAAAATATTATTCGAAACCAGGTTCAATTGACCGTTTCAGTGTGGTACCACATTACTACGTGATCGAAACCAGAAAAAAACCCAGGATCTGTTCAACAAGTATGTGAAGTATGCGAAAGTATGAGTCTGATGTGGGCAAATCCCAGGCCTAACCTAGACATAGCATGCGTTATCGTCTAAAATATTGATCGAAACCAGGTTTAATGGAGTGTTTCAGTGTGGTACCACATTACTACGTGTTCCAAACCAGAAAAAACCCAGCACCTGTTCAACAAGTATGTGAAGAATGCGAAAGCATGAGTCTGATGTTGGCAAGTCCCAGGCCTAACCTTGACCTAACATGCGTTATCCTCAAAAATATTGATGGAAACCAGGTTTAATTGACTGTTTCAGTGTGGTACCACATTACTACGTGATCCAAACCAGCAAAATCCAGGGATCTGTTCAACATGTATGTTAAAACTGCGAAAGAATGACCCTGATGATGGCAGATCCCAGACCTGTCCCAGACCTAACTTGCGTTATCCTCTAAAATATTGATCGAAACCAGGTTTAATTGACTGTTTCAAAGTGGTACCACATTACTACGTGATCCAAAGCAGAAAAAACCCAGCATCTGTTCAACAAGTATATGAAGAATGCGAAAGTATGAGTCTGATGAGGGAAAATCCCAGGCCTAACCTAGACCTAACATGCGTTGTCCCCAAAAATATTGATCGAAACCAGGTTTAATCGACTGTTTCAGTGTGGTACCACATTACTACGTGATCCAATCCAGAAAAAGCCCAGGATCTCTTCAACAAGTATGTGAAAAACGCGAAAGTATGGGCCTGATGGGAGCAAATCCCAGACGTATCCCAGACATAACTTGCGTTATCCTATAAAATATTGATCGAAACCAGGCGTAATTGACTGTTTTAGTGTGGTACCACTTTGCTACGTGATCCAAAGCAGAGAAAAACCCTTGCCCAGGTCAACATGTATGTTAATACTGCGAAAGTATGACCCTGATGAGGGCAAATCCCAGACCTAACCTAGACCTAACATGTGTAATCCACTAAAATATTAATCGAAACCAGGTTTAATAAACTGTTTCAGAGTGGTACCACATTACTATGTGATCCAAGGCAGAAAAAGCCCAGGATCTGTTCAACAAGTATGTGAAGAATGCGAAAGTATCAGTCTGATGGGGGAAAATCCCAGGCCTAACCTAGACATAACATGCGTTGTCCTCAAAAATATTGATCGAAACCATGTTTAATCGACTGTTTCAGTGTGGTACCACATTACTACGTGATCCAAACCAGAAAAAGCCCAGAATCTGGCCATCAAGTATGAGAAATATGCGAAAGTACGTGCCTGATGAGAGCAAATCCCAGACCTAACCTAGACCTAACATGAATTATTCTCTAAAATACTGATCGAAACCAGGTTTAATGGACTGTTTCAGTGTGGTACCACATTACTACGTAATTCAATCCAGAAAAAGACCAGGATCTCTTCAACAAGTATGTGAAGAATGCAACAGTATGAGTCTGATGTGGGCAAATCCCAGGCCTAACCTAGTCCTAACATGCGTTATTCTCAAAAATATTGATGGAAACCATGTTTAATTGACTGTTTCAGTGTGGTGCCACATTACTACGTGATCCAAACCAGCAAAATCCAGGGATCTGTTCAACGTGTATGTTAAAACTGCGAAAGTATGACCCTGATGAGGGCAAATCCCAGACCTAACCTAGACCTAACATGTGTAATCCACTAAAATATTATTCGAAACCAGGTTCAATTGACCGTTTCAGTGTGGTACCACATTACTACGTGATCGAAACCAGAAAAAAACCCAGGATCTGTTCAACAAGTATGTGAAGTATGCGAAAGTATGAGTCTGATGTGGGCAAATCCCAGGCCTAACCTAGACATAGCATGCGTTATCGTCTAAAATATTGATCGAAACCAGGTTTAATGGAGTGTTTCAGTGTGGTACCACATTACTACGTGTTCCAAACCAGAAAAAACCCAGCACCTGTTCAACAAGTATGTGAAGAATGCGAAAGCATGAGTCTGATGTTGGCAAGTCCCAGGCCTAACCTTGACCTAACATGCGTTATCCTCAAAAATATTGATGGAAACCAGGTTTAATTGACTGTTTCAGTGTGGTACCACATTACTACGTGATCCAAACCAGCAAAATCCAGGGATCTGTTCAACATGTATGTTAAAACTGCGAAAGAATGACCCTGATGATGGCAGATCCCAGACCTGTCCCAGACCTAACTTGCGTTATCCTCTAAAATATTGATCGAAACCAGGTTTAATTGACTGTTTCAAAGTGGTACCACATTACTACGTGATCCAAAGCAGAAAAAACCCAGCATCTGTTCAACAAGTATATGAAGAATGCGAAAGTATGAGTCTGATGAGGGAAAATCCCAGGCCTAACCTAGACCTAACATGCGTTGTCCCCAAAAATATTGATCGAAACCAGGTTTAATCGACTGTTTCAGTGTGGTACCACATTACTACGTGATCCAATCCAGAAAAAGCCCAGGATCTCTTCAACAAGTATGTGAAAAACGCGAAAGTATGGGCCTGATGGGAGCAAATCCCAGACGTATCCCAGACATAACTTGCGTTATCCTATAAAATATTGATCGAAACCAGGCGTAATTGACTGTTTTAGTGTGGTACCACTTTGCTACGTGATCCAAAGCAGAGAAAAACCCTTGCCCAGGTCAACATGTATGTTAATACTGCGAAAGTATGACCCTGATGAGGGCAAATCCCAGACCTAACCTAGACCTAACATGTGTAATCCACTAAAATATTAATCGAAACCAGGTTTAATAAACTGTTTCAGAGTGGTACCACATTACTATGTGATCCAAGGCAGAAAAAGCCCAGGATCTGTTCAACAAGTATGTGAAGAATGCGAAAGTATCAGTCTGATGGGGGAAAATCCCAGGCCTAACCTAGACATAACATGCGTTGTCCTCAAAAATATTGATCGAAACCATGTTTAATCGACTGTTTCAGTGTGGTACCACATTACTACGTGATCCAAACCAGAAAAAGCCCAGAATCTGGCCATCAAGTATGCGAAATATGCGAAAGTACGAGCCTGATGAGAGCAAATCCCAGACCTAACCTAGACCTAACATGAATTATTCTCTAAAATATTGATCGAAACCAGGCTTAATGGACTGCTTCAGTGTGGTACCACATTACTACGTGATCCAATCCAGAAAAAGACCAGGATCTCTTCAACAAGTATGTGGAGAATGCGGAAGTATGTGTCTGATGAGGGCAAATCCCAGGCCCAACCAAGACCTAACATGCCTTATCCTCAAAAATAATGATCGAAACCAGGTTTAATCGACAGTTTCAGTGTGGTACCACATTACTACCTGATCCAATCCAGAAAAAGCCCAGGATCTAGCCATCAAGTATGAGAAATATGCGTTAGTATGAGCCCGCTGAGGGCAAATCCTAGACCTAACCCTGACCTAACATGCGTTATCCTCTAAAATATTTATCGAGACCAGATTTAATTGAATGTTTCAGTGTGGTACCACATTAGTACGTGATCCAAACCAGAAAAAGCCCAGAATCTGGCCATCAAGTATGAGAAATATGCGAAAGTACGTGCCTGATGAGAGCAAATCCCAGACCTAACCTAGACCTAACATGAATTATTCTCTAAAATACTGATCGAAACCAGGTTTAATGGACTGTTTCAGTGTGGTACCACATTACTACGTAATTCAATCCAGAAAAAGACCAGGATCTCTTCAACAAGTATGTGAAGAATGCAACAGTATGAGTCTGATGTGGGCAAATCCCAGGCCTAACCTAGTCCTAACATGCGTTATTCTCAAAAATATTGATGGAAACCATGTTTAATTGACTGTTTCAGTGTGGTGCCACATTACTACGTGATCCAAACCAGCAAAATCCAGGGATCTGTTCAACGTGTATGTTAAAACTGCGAAAGTATGACCCTGATGAGGGCAAATCCCAGACCTAACCTAGACCTAACATGTGTAATCCACTAAAATATTATTCGAAACCAGGTTCAATTGACCGTTTCAGTGTGGTACCACATTACTACGTGATCGAAACCAGAAAAAAACCCAGGATCTGTTCAACAAGTATGTGAAGTATGCGAAAGTATGAGTCTGATGTGGGCAAATCTCAGGCCTAACCTAGACATAGCATGCGTTATCGTCTAAAATATTGATCGAAACCAGGTTTAATGGAGTGTTTCAGTGTGGTACCACATTACTACGTGTTCCAAACCAGAAAAAACCCAGCACCTGTTCAACAAGTATGTGAAGAATGCGAAAGCATGAGTCTGATGTTGGCAAGTCCCAGGCCTAACCTTGACCTAACATGCGTTATCCTCAAAAATATTGATGGAAACCAGGTTTAATTGACTGTTTCAGTGTGGTACCACATTACTACGTGATCCAAACCAGCAAAATCCAGGGATCTGTTCAACATGTATGTTAAAACTGCGAAAGAATGACCCTGATGATGGCAGATCCCAGACCTGTCCCAGACCTAACTTGCGTTATCCTCTAAAATATTGATCGAAACCAGGTTTAATTGACTGTTTCAAAGTGGTACCACATTACTACGTGATCCAAAGCAGAAAAAACCCAGCATCTGTTCAACAAGTATATGAAGAATGCGAAAGTATGAGTCTGATGAGGGAAAATCCCAGGCCTAACCTAGACCTAACATGCGTTGTCCCCAAAAATATTGATCGAAACCAGGTTTAATCGACTGTTTCAGTGTGGTACCACATTACTACGTGATCCAATCCAGAAAAAGCCCAGGATCTCTTCAACAAGTATGTGAAAAACGCGAAAGTATGGGCCTGATGAGAGCAAATCCCAGACGTATCCCAGACATAACTTGCGTTATCCTATAAAATATTGATCGAAACCAGGCGTAATTGACTGTTTTAGTGTGGTACCACTTTGCTACGTGATCCAAAGCAGAGAAAAACCCTTGCCCAGGTCAACATGTATGTTAATACTGCGAAAGTATGACCCTGATGAGGGCAAATCCCAGACCTAACCTAGACCTAACATGTGTAATCCACTAAAATATTAATCGAAACCAGGTTTAATAAACTGTTTCAGAGTGGTACCACATTACTATGTGATCCAAAGCAGAAAAAGCCCAGGATCTGTTCAACAAGTATGTGAAGAATGCGAAAGTATCAGTCTGATGGGGGAAAATCCCAGGCCTAACCTAGACATAACATGCGTTGTCCTCAAAAATATTGATCGAAACCATGATTAATCGACTGTTTCAGTGTGGTACCACATTACTACGTGATCCAAACCAGAAAAAGCCCAGAATCTGGCCATCAAGTATGCGAAATATGCGAAAGTACGAGCCTGATGAGAGCAAATCCCAGACCTAACCTAGACCTAACATGAATTATTCTCTAAAATATTGATCGAAACCAGGCTTAATGGACAGCTTCAGTGTGGTACCACATTACTACGTGATCCAATCCAGAAAAAGACCAGGATCTCTTCAACAAGTATGTGGAAAACGCGAAAGTATGAGCCTGATGAGGGCAAATGCCAGACCTATCTCGGACATAACTTGCGTTATCCTCTAAAACGTTGATCGATACCAGGTTTAATTGACCGTTTTAGTGTGGTACCACTTTGCTACGTAATCCAAAGCAGGAAAAACCCTCGCTCAGGTCAACATGTATGTTAATACTGCGAAAATATGACCCTGATGAGGGCAAATCCCAGACCTAACCTAGACCTAACATGTGTAATCCACTAAAATATTAATCGAAACCAGGTTTAATGGACTGTTTCAGTGTGGTACCACATTACTACGTGATCCAAGCCAGCAAAATACAGGGATCTGTTCAACATGTATGTTAAAACTGCGAAAGTATGACCCTGATGAGGGCAAATCCCAGACCTAACCTAGACCTAACATGTGTTATCAACTAAAATATTAATCGAAACCAGGTTTAATGGTCTGTTTCAGTGTGGCACCACATTACTACGTGGTCCAAACCAGAAAAAACCCAGCATCTGTTAAACAAGTATGTGAAGAATGCGAAAGCATGAGTCTGATGTTGGCATGTCCCAGGCCTAACCTAGACCTATCATGCGTTATCCTCAACAATATTGATGGAAACCAGGTTTAATTGACCGTTTCAGTGTGGTACCACATTACTACGTGATCCAAACCAGCAAAATCCAGGGATATGTTCAACATGTATGCTAAAACTGCGAAAGTATGACCCTGCTGAGGGCAAATCCCAGACCTTACCTAGACCTAACATGTGTTATCCACTAAAATATTATTCGAAACCAGGTTCAATTTACCGTTTCAGTGTGGTACCACATTACTACGTGATCGAAACCAGAAAAAAACCCAGGATCTGTTCAACAAGTATGTGAAGTATGCGAAAGTATGAGTCTGATGTGGGCAAATCCCAGGCCTAACCTAGACATAGCATGCGTTATCGTCTAAAATATTGATCGAAACCAGGTTTAATGGAGTGTTTCAGTGTGGTACCACATTACTACGTGTTCCAAACAAGAAAAAACCCAGCACCTGTTCAACAAGTATGTGAAGAATGCGAAAGCATGAGTCTGATGTTGGCAAGTCCCAGGCCTAACCTAGACCTAACATGTGTAATCCACTAAAATATTATTCGAAACCAGGTTCAATTGACCGTTTCAGTGTGGTACCACATTACTACGTGATCGAAACCAGAAAAAAACCCAGGATCTGTTCAACAAGTATGTGAAGTATGCGAAAGTATGAGTCTGATGTGGGCAAATCCCAGGCCTAACCTAGACATAGCATGCGTTATCGTCTAAAATATTGATCGAAACCAGGTTTAATGGAGTGTTTCAGTGTGGTACCACATTACTACGTGTTCCAAACCAGAAAAAACCCAGCACCTGTTCAACAAGTATGTGAAGAATGCGAAAGCATGAGTCTGATGTTGGCAAGTCCCAGGCCTAACCTTGACCTAACATGCGTTATCCTCAAAAATATTGATGGAAACCAGGTTTAATTGACTGTTTCAGTGTGGTACCACATTACTACGTGATCCAAACCAGCAAAATCCAGGGATCTGTTCAACATGTATGTTAAAACTGCGAAAGAATGACCCTGATGATGGCAGATCCCAGACCTGTCCCAGACCTAACTTGCGTTATCCTCTAAAATATTGATCGAAACCAGGTTTAATTGACTGTTTCAAAGTGGTACCACATTACTATGTGATCCAAAGCAGAAAAAGCCCAGGATCTGTTCAACAAGTATGTGAAGAATGCGAAAGTATCAGTCTGATGGGGGAAAATCCCAGGCCTAACCTAGACATAACATGCGTTGTCCTCAAAAATATTGATCGAAACCATGTTTAATCGACTGTTTCAGTGTGGTACCACATTACTACGTGATCCAAACCAGAAAAAGCCCAGAATCTGGCCATCAAGTATGCGAAATATGCGAAAGTACGAGCCTGATGAGAGCAAATCCCAGACCTAATCTAGACCTAACATGAATTATTCTCTAAAATATTGATCGAAACCAGGCTTAATGGACAGCTTCAGTGTGGTACCACATTACTACGTGATCCAAACCAGAAAAAGACCAGGATCTCTTCAACAAGTATGTGGAAAACGCGAAAGTATGAGCCTGATGAGGGCAAATGCCAGACCTATCTCGGACATAACTTGCGTTATCCTCTAAAACGTTGATCGATACCAGGTTTAATTGACCGTTTTAGTGTGGTACCACTTTGCTACGTAATCCAAAGCAGGAAAAACCCTCGCTCAGGTCAACATGTATGTTAATACTGCGAAAATATGACCCTGATGAGGGCAAATCCCAGACCTAACCTAGACCTAACATGTGTAATCCACTAAAATATTAATCGAAACCAGGTTTAATGGACTGTTTCAGTGTGGTACCACATTACTACGTGATCCAAGCCAGCAAAATACAGGGATCTGTTCAACATGTATGTTAAAACTGCGAAAGTATGACCCTGATGAGGGCAAATCCCAGACCTAACCTAGACCTAACATGTGTTATCAACTAAAATATTAATCGAAACCAGGTTTAATGGTCTGTTTCAGTGTGGCACCACATTACTACGTGGTCCAAACCAGAAAAAACCCAGCATCTGTTAAACAAGTATGTGAAGAATGCGAAAGCATGAGTCTGATGTTGGCATGTCCCAGGCCTAACCTAGACCTATCATGCGTTATCCTCAACAATATTGATGGAAACCAGGTTTAATTGACCGTTTCAGTGTGGTACCACATTACTACGTGATCCAAACCAGCAAAATCCAGGGATATGTTCAACATGTATGCTAAAACTGCGAAAGTATGACCCTGATGAGGGCAAATCCCAGACCTTACCTAGACCTAACATGTGTTATCCACTAAAATATTATTCGAAACCAGGTTCAATTTACCGTTTCAGTGTGGTACCACATTACTACGTGATCGAAACCAGAAAAAAACCCAGGATCTGTTCAACAAGTATGTGAAGTATGCGAAAGTATGAGTCTGATGTGGGCAAATCCCAGGCCTAACCTAGACATAGCATGCGTTATCGTCTAAAATATTGATCGAAACCAGGTTTAATGGAGTGTTTCAGTGTGGTACCACATTACTACGTGTTCCAAACCAGAAAAAACCCAGCACCTGTTCAACAAGTATGTGAAGAATGCGAAAGCATGAGTCTGATGTTGGCAAGTCCCAGGCCTAACCTTGACCTAACATGCGTTATCCTCAAAAATATTGATGGAAACCAGGTTTAATTGACTGTTTCAGTGTGGTACCACATTACTACGTGATCCAAACCAGCAAAATCCAGGGATCTGTTCAACATGTATGTTAAAACTGCGAAAGAATGACCCTGATGATGGCAGATCCCAGACCTGTCCCAGACCTAACTTGCGTTATCCTCTAAAATATTGATCGAAACCAGGTTTAATTGACTGTTTCAAAGTGGTACCACATTACTACGTGATCCAAAGCAGAAAAAACCCAGCATCTGTTCAACAAGTATATGAAGAATGCGAAAGTATGAGTCTGATGAGGGAAAATCCCAGGCCTAACCTAGACCTAACATGCGTTGTCCCCAAAAATATTGATCGAAACCAGGTTTAATCGACTGTTTCAGTGTGGTACCACATTACTACGTGATCCAATCCAGAAAAAGCCCAGGATCTCTTCAACAAGTATGTGAAAAACGCGAAAGTATGGGCCTGATGAGAGCAAATCCCAGACGTATCCCAGACATAACTTGCGTTATCCTATAAAATATTGATCGAAACCAGGTTTAATTGACCGTTTTAGTGTGGTACCACTTTGCTACGTGATCCAAAGCAGAGAAAAACCCTTGCCCAGGTCAACATGTATGTTAATACTGCGAAAGTATGACCCTGATGAGGGCAAATCCCAGACCTAACCTAGACCTAACATGTGTAATCCACTAAAATATTAATCGAAACCAGGTTCAATTGACCGTTTCAGTGTGGTACCACATTACTACCTGATCCAAACCAGAAAAAAACCCAGGATCTGTTCAACAAGTATGTGAAGAATGCGAAAGTATCAGTCTGATGGGGGAAAATCCCAGGCCTAACCTAGACATAACATGCGTTGTCCTCAAAAATATTGATCGAAACCATGTTTAATCGACTGTTTCAGTGTGGTACCACATTACTACGTGATGCAAACCAGAAAAAGCCCAGAATCTGGCCATCAAGTATGAGAAATATGCGAAAGTACGAGCCTGATGAGAGCAAAACCCAGACCTAACCTAGACCTAACATGAATTATTCTCTAAAATATTGATCGAAACCAGGATTAATGGACTGCTTCAGTGTGGTACCACATTACTACGTGATCCAATCCAGAAAAAGACCAGGATCTCTTCAACAAGTATGTGGAAAACGCGAAAGTATGAGCCTGATGAGGGCAAATGCCAGACCTATCTCGGACATAACTTGCGTTATCCTCTAAAACATTGATCGATACCAGGTTTAATTGACCGTTTTAGTGTGGTACCACTTTGCTACGTAATCCAAAGCAGGAAAAACCCTCGCTCAGGTCAACATGTATGTTAATACTGCGAAAATATGACCCTGATGAGGGCAAATCCCAGACCTAACCTAGACCTAACATGTGTAATCCACTAAAATATTAATCGAAACCAGGTTTAATGGACTGTTTCAGTGTGGTACCACATTACTACGTGATCCAAGCCAGCAAAATACAGGGATCTGTTCAACATGTATGTTAAAACTGCGAAAGTATGACCCTGATGAGGGCAAATCCCCGACCTAACCTAGACCTAACATGCGTTATCCACTAAAATATTAATCGAAACCAGGTTTAATGGTCTGTTTCAGTGTGGTAACACATTACTACGTGATCCAAACCAGAAGAAACCCAGCACCTGTTCGACAAGTATGTGAAGAATGTGAAAGCATGAGTCTGATGTTGGCAAGTCCCAGGCCTAACCGAGACCTAACATGCGTTATCCTCAAAAATATTGATGGAAACCGGGTTTAATTGACTGTTTCAGTGTGGTACCACATTACTACGTGATCCAAACCAGCAAAATCCAGGGATCTGCTCAACATGTATGTTAAAACTGCGAAAGAATGACCCTGATGAGGGCAAATCCCCGACCTAACCTAGACCTAACATGCGTTATCCACTAAAATATTAATCGAAACCAGGTTTAATGGTCTGTTTCAGTGTGGTAACACATTACTACGTGATCTAAACCAGAAAAACCCAGGATCTGATCAACAAGTATGTGAAAAGTGCGAAATTATGAGCCTGATGAGGGCAGATCCCAGACTTGACCCAGACCTAACTTGCGTTATCTTCTAAAATATTGATCGAAACCAGGATTAATTGACTGTTTCAGTGTGGTACCACACTACTACGTGATCCAAACCAGCAAAATCCAGGGATATGTTCAACATGTATATTAAAACTGCGAAAGTATGACCCTGATGAGGGCAGATCCCAGACCTAACCTAGACCTAACATGTGTTATCCACTAAAATATTATTCGAAACCAGGTTCAATTGACCGTTTCAGTGTGGTACCACATTACTACGTGATCGAAACCAGAAAAAAACCCAGGATCTGTTCAACAAGTATGTGAAGTATGCGAAAGTATGAGTCTGATGTAGGCAAATCCCAGGCCTAACCTAGACATAGCATGCGTTATCGTCTAAAATATTGATCGAAACCAGGTTTAATGGAGTGTTTCAGTGTGGTACCACATTACTACGTGTTCCAAACCAGAAAAAACCCAGCACCTGTTCAACAAGTATGTGAAGAATGCGAAAGCATGAGTCTGATCATGGCAAGTCCCAGGCCTAACCTTGACCTAACATGCGTTATCCTCAAAAATATTGATGGAAACCAGGTTTAATTGACTGTTTCAGTGTGGTACCACACTACTACGTGATCTAAACCAGAAAAACCCAGGATCTGATCAACAAGTATGTGAAAAGTGCGAAGGTATGAGCCTGATGAGGGCAGATCCCAGACTTGACCCAGACCTAACTTGCGTTATCCTCTAAAATATTGATCGAAACCAGGTTTAATTGACTGTTTCAGTGTGGTACCACACTACTACGTGATCCAAACCAGCAAAATCCAGGGATATGTTCAACATGTATATTAAAACTGCGAAAGTATGACCCTGATGAGGGCAGATCCCAGACCTAACCTAGACCTAACATGTGTTATCCATTAAAATACTATTCGAAACCAGGATCAATTGACCGTTTCAGTGTGGTACCACATTACTACGTGATCGAAACCAGAAAAAAACCCAGGATCTGTTCAACAAGTATGTGAAGTATGCGAAAGTATGAGTCTGATGTAGGCAAATCCCAGGCCTAACCTAGACATAGCATGCGTTATCGTCTAAAATATTGATCGAAACCAGGTTTAGTGGAGTGTTTCAGTGTGGTACCACATTACTACGTGTTCCAAACCAGAAAAAACCCAGCACCTGTTCAACAAGTATGTGAAGAATGCGAAAGCATGAGTCTGATGTTGGCAAGTCCCAGGCCTAACCTTGACCTAACATGCGTTATCCACAAAAATATTGATGGAAACCAGGTTTAATTGACTGTTTCAGTGTGGTACCACACTACTACGTGATCCAAACCAGCAAAATCCAGGGATCTGTTCAACATGTATGTTAAAACTGCGGAAGTATGACCCTGATGAGGGCAGATCCCAGACCTAACCTAGACCTAACGTGTGTTATCCACTAAAATACTATTCGAAACCAGGTTCAATTGACCGTTTCAGTGTGGTACCACATTACTACGTGATCGAAACCAGAAAAAAACCCAGGATCTGATCAACAAGTATGTGAAAACTGCGAAAGAATGACCCTGATGATGGCAAATCCCAGACCTGTCCCAGACCTAACTTGCGTTATTCTCTAAAATATTGATCGAAACCAGGTTTAATTGACTGTTTCAAAGTGGTACCACATTACTACGTGATCCAAAGCAGAAAAAACCCAGCATCTGTTCAACAAGTATATGAAGAATGCGAAAGTATGAGTCTGATGAGGGAAAATCCCAGGCCTAACCTAGACCTAACATGCGTTGTCCCCAAAAATATTGATCGAAACCAGGTTTAATCGACTGTTTCAGTGTGGTACCACATTACTACGTGATCCAATCCAGAAAAAGCCCAGGATCTCTTCAACAAGTATGTGAAAAACGCGAAAGTATGGGCCTGATGAGAGCAAATCCCAGACGTATCCCAGCCATAACTTGCGTTATCCTATAAAATATTGATCGAAACCAGGTATAATTGACTGTTTTAGTGTGGTACCACTTTGCTACGTGATCCAAAGCAGAGAAATACCCTTGCCCAGGTCAACATGTATGTTAATACTGCGAAAGTATGACCCTGATGAGGGCAAATCCCAGACCTAACCTAGACCTAACATGTGTAATCCACTAAAATATTAATCGAAACCAGGTTTAATTAACTGTTTCAGTGTGGTACCACATTACTATGTGATCCAAAGCAGAAAAAGCCCGGGATCTGTTCAACAAGTATGTGAAGAATGCAACAGTATGAGTCTGATGTGGGCAAATCCCAGGCCTAACCTAGACCTAACATGCGTTATTCTCAAAAATATTGATGGAAACCAGGTTTAATTGACTGTTTCAGTGTGGTGCCACATTACTACGTGATACAGACCAGCAAAATCCAGGGATCTGTTCAACGTGTATGTTAAAACTGCGAAAGTATGACCCTGATGAGGGCAAATCCCAGACCTAACCTAGACCTAACATGTGTAATCCACTAAAATATTAATCGAAACCAGGTTCAATTGACCGTTTCAGTGTGGTACCACATTACTACGTGATCCAAACCAGAAAAAAACCCAGGATCTGCTCAACAAGTATGTGAAGAATGCGAAAGTATCAGTCCGATGGGGGAAAATCCCAGGCCTAACCTAGACATAACATGCGTTGTCCTCAAAAATATTGATCGAAACCATGTTTAATCGACTGTTTCAGTGTGGTACCACATTACTACGTGATCCAAACCAGAGAAAGCCCAGAATCTGGCCATCAAGTATGAGAAATATGCGAAAGTACGAGCCTGATGAGAGCAAATCCCAGACCTAACCTAGACCTAACATGAATTATTCTCTAAAATATTGATCGAAACCAGGATTAATGGACTGCTTCAGTGTGGTACCACATTACTACGTGATCCAATCCAGAAAAAGACCAGGATCTCTTCAACAAGTATGTGGAAAACGCGAAAGTATGAGCCTGATGAGGGCAAATGCCAGACCTATCTCGGACATAACTTGCGTTATCCTCTAAAACATTGATCGATACCAGGTTTAATTGACCGTTTTAGTGTGGTACCACTTTGCTACGTAATCCAAAGCAGGAAAAACCCTCGCTCAGGTCAACATGTATGTTAATACTGCGAAAATATGACCCTGATGAGGGCAAATCCCAGACCTAACCTAGACCTAACATGTGTAATCCACTAAAATATTAATCGAAACCAGGTTTAATGGACCGTTTCAGTGTGGTACCACATTACTACGTGATCCAAGCCAGCAAAATACAGGGATCTGTTCAACATGTATGTTAAAACTGCGAAAGTATGACCCTGATGAGGGCAAATCCCAGACCTAACCTAGACCTAACATGTGTTATCAACTAAAATATTAATCGAAACCAGGTTTAATGGTCTGTTTCAGTGTGGCACCACATTACTACGTGATCCAAACCAGAAAAAGCCATGGATCTGTTCAACAAGTATGTGAAAAATGCGAAGGTATGAGCCTGATGGGGGCTGATCCCAGACCTATCCCAGACCTAACATGCGTTGTCCTCAAAAATATTGATCGAAACCAGTTTTAATTGACTGTTTCAGTGTGGTACCACATTAGTACGTGATCCAATCCAGAAAAAGCCCAGCATCTGTTAAACAAGTATGTGAAGAATGCGAAAGCATGAGTCTGATGTTGACAAGTCCCAGGCCTAACCTAGACCTAACATGCGTTATCCTCAAAAATATTGATGGAAACTAGTTTTAATTGACTGTTTCAGTGTGGTACCACATTAGTACGTGATCCAAACCAGAAAAAACCCAGGATCTGTTCAACAAGTATGTGAAGAATGCGAAAGTATCAGTCTTATGAGGGAAAATCCCAGGCCTGACCTAGACCTAACATGCGTTGTCCTCAAAAATATTGATCGAAACCATGTTTAATCGACTGTTTCAGTGTGGTACCACATTACTTCGTGATCCAAACCAGAAAAAAACCCAGGATGTGTTCAACAAGTATGTGAAGTATGCGGAAGTATGAGTCTGATGGGGGCTGATCCCAGACCTATCCCAGACCTAACATGCGTTGTCCTCAAAAATATTGATCGAAACCATGTTTAATCGACTGTTTCAGTGTGGTACCACATTACTACGTGATCCAATCCAGAAAAAGCCCAGCATCTGTTAAACAAGTATGTGAAGAATGCGAAAGCATGAGTCTGATGTTGACAAGTCCCAGGCCTAACCTAGACCTAACATGCGTTATCCTCAAAAATATTGATGGAAACTAGTTTTAATTGACTGTTTCAGTGTGGTACCACATTAGTACGTGATCCAAACCAGAAAAAACCCAGGATCTGTTCAACAAGTATGTGAAGAATGCGAAAGTATCAGTCTTATGAGGGAAAATCCCAGGCCTGACCTAGACCTAACATGCGTTGTCCTCAAAAATATTGATCGAAACCATGTTTAATCGACTGTTTCAGTGTGGTACCACATTACTACGTGATCCAATCCAGAAAAAGCCCAGCATCTGTTAAACAAGTATGTGAAGAATGCGAAAGCATGAGTCTGATGTTGGCAAGTCCCAGGCCTAACCTAGACCTAACATGCGTTATCCTCAAAAACATTGATCGATACCAGGTTTAATTGACCGTTTTAGTGTGGTACCACTTTGCTACGTAATCCAAAGCAGGAAAAACCCTCGCTCAGGTCAACATGTATGTTAATACTGCGAAAATATGACCCTGATGAGGGCAAATCCCAGACCTAACCTAGACCTAACATGTGTAATCCACTAAAATATTAATCGAAACCAGGTTTAATGGACCGTTTCAGTGTGGTACCACATTACTACGTGATCCAAGCCAGCAAAATACAGGGATCTGTTCAACATGTATGTTAAAACTGCGAAAGTATGACCCTGATGAGGGCAAATCCCAGACCTAACCTAGACCTAACATGTGTTATCAACTAAAATATTAATCGAAACCAGGTTTAATGGTCTGTTTCAGTGTGGCACCACATTACTACGTGATCCAAACCAGAAAAAGCCATGGATCTGTTCAACAAGTATGTGAAAAATGCGAAGGTATGAGCCTGATGGGGGCTGATCCCAGACCTATCCCAGACCTAACATGCGTTGTCCTCAAAAATATTGATCGAAACCAGTTTTAATTGACTGTTTCAGTGTGGTACCACATTAGTACGTGATCCAATCCAGAAAAAGCCCAGCATCTGTTAAACAAGTATGTGAAGAATGCGAAAGCATGAGTCTGATGTTGACAAGTCCCAGGCCTAACCTAGACCTAACATGCGTTATCCTCAAAAATATTGATGGAAACTAGTTTTAATTGACTGTTTCAGTGTGGTACCACATTAGTACGTGATCCAAACCAGAAAAAACCCAGGATCTGTTCAACAAGTATGTGAAGAATGCGAAAGTATCAGTCTTATGAGGGAAAATCCCAGGCCTGACCTAGACCTAACATGCGTTGTCCTCAAAAATATTGATCGAAACCATGTTTAATCGACTGTTTCAGTGTGGTACCACATTACTTCGTGATCCAAACCAGAAAAAAACCCAGGATGTGTTCAACAAGTATGTGAAGTATGCGGAAGTATGAGTCTGATGGGGGCTGATCCCAGACCTATCCCAGACCTAACATGCGTTGTCCTCAAAAATATTGATCGAAACCATGTTTAATCGACTGTTTCAGTGTGGTACCACATTACTACGTGATCCAATCCAGAAAAAGCCCAGCATCTGTTAAACAAGTATGTGAAGAATGCGAAAGCATGAGTCTGATGTTGACAAGTCCCAGGCCTAACCTAGACCTAACATGCGTTATCCTCAAAAATATTGATGGAAACTAGTTTTAATTGACTGTTTCAGTGTGGTACCACATTAGTACGTGATCCAAACCAGAAAAAACCCAGGATCTGTTCAACAAGTATGTGAAGAATGCGAAAGTATCAGTCTTATGAGGGAAAATCCCAGGCCTGACCTAGACCTAACATGCGTTGTCCTCAAAAATATTGATCGAAACCATGTTTAATCGACTGTTTCAGTGTGGTACCACATTACTACGTGATCCAATCCAGAAAAAGCCCAGCATCTGTTAAACAAGTATGTGAAGAATGCGAAAGCATGAGTCTGATGTTGGCAAGTCCCAGGCCTAACCTAGACCTAACATGCGTTATCCTCAAAAATATTGATGGAAACCAGTTTTAATTGACTGTTTCAGTGTGGTACCACATTACTACGTGATCCAAACCAGAAAAAACCCAGCATCAGTTAAACAAGTATGTGAAGAATGCGAAAGCATGAGTCTGATGTTGGCATGTCCCAGGCCTAACCTAGACCTAACATGCGTTATCCTCAAAAATATTGATGGAAACCAGGTTTAATTGACCGTTTCAGTGTGGTACCACATTACTACGTGATCCAAACCAGCAAAATCCAGGGATATGTTCAACATGTATGCTAAAACTGCGAAAGTATGACCCTGATGAGGGCAAATCCCAGACCTTACCTAGACATAACATGTGTTATCCACTAAAATATTAATGGAAACCAGGTTTAATTGACTGTTTCAGTGTGGTACCACATTACTACGTGATCCAAACCAGCAAAATCCAGGGATCTGCTCAACATGTATGTTAAAACTGCGAAAGAATGACCCTGATGAGGGCAAATCCCAGACCAAACCTAGACCTAACATGCGTTATCCACTAAAATATTAATCGAAACCAGGTTTAATGGTCTGTTTCAGTGTGGTACCACATTACTACGTGATCTAAACCAGAAAAACCCAGGATCTGATCAACAAGTATGTGAAAAGTGCAAAGGTATGAGCCTGATGAGGGCAGATCCCAGACTTGACCCAGACCTAACTTGCGTTATCCTCTAAAATATTGATCGAAACCAGGTTTAATTGACTGTTTCAGTGTGGTACCACACTACTACGTGATCCAAACCAGCAAAATCCAGGGATATGTTCAACATGTATATTAAAACTGCGAAAGTATGACCCTGATGAGGGCAGATCCCAGACCTAACCTAGACCTAACATGTGTTATCCACTAAAATATTAATCGAAACCAGGTTTAATGGTCTGTTTCAGTGTGGTACCACATTACTACGTGATCCAAACCAGAAAAAACCCTGGATCTGTTCAACAAGTATGTGAAGAATGCGAAAGTATCAGTCTGATGAGGGAAAATCCCAGGCCTAACCTAGACCTAACATGCGTTGTCCTCAAAAATATTGATCGAATCCAGGTTTAATTGACTGCTTCTGTGTGGTACCACGTTACTACGTGATCGAAACAAGAAAAACCCCAGGTTCTGTTCAAGAAGTATGTGAAGAATGCGAAAGTATGAGACTGATGAAGGCAAATCCTAGACCTAATCTGGACCTTACATGTGTTATCCCCTAAAATATTGACGGAAACCACGTTTGAATGACAGTTTCAGTGTAGTACCACATTACTACGTGATCCAATCCAGAAATAGCCCAGGATCTAGCCAGCACGTATGAGAAATATGCGAAAGTATGAGCCTGATGAGGGCAAATCCTAGACCAAACCGAGACCTAACATGCGTTATCCTCAAGAATATTGATCGATACCAGGTTTCATCGACTGTTTCTGTGTGATACCACATTACCACGTGATCCAAACCAGAAAAAATCCCAGGATCTGTTCAACAAGTATGTGAAAAATGCGAAGGTATGAGCCTGATGAGGGCAGATCCCAGACTTGACCCAGACCTAACTTGCGTTATCTTCTAAAATATTGATCGAAACCAGGATTAATTGACTGTTTCAGTGTGGTACCACACTACTACGTGATCCAAACTTGAAAAAACCCAGGATCTGTTCAACAAGTATGTGAAGAATGCGAAAGTATGAGTCTGATGGGGGCAAATCCCAGGCCTAACCTAGAACTAACATGCGTTATCCTCTAAAATATTGATCGAAACCAGGTTTCATGGTCTGTATCAGTGTGATACCACATCACCACGTGATCCAAACCAGAAAAAGCACGGGATCTGACCAACAAGTATGCGAAAAATGTGAAAGTATGACCCTGATGTGGGCAAATCTCTGGCCTAACCTAGACCTAACATGCGTTATCCTCTAAAATATTGATCGAAACCAGGTTTAATTGACGGTTTCGGTGTGGTACCGCGTTACTACATGATCCAAACCAGAAAAAAGCGAGGATGTGGCCAACAAGTGTGCGAAAAATGCGAAAGTACGAGCCAGATGAGGGCAAATACCAGACCTAACCCAGACATAACCGGCGTTATCCTCTAAAATATTAATCGGAACCAGGTGTAATTGACCGCTTCAGTGTGGTACCACATTACTACCTGATCCGAACCAGCAAATGCCCAGGATCTGACCAACAAGTATGCGAAAAATGCAAAAGTTTGAGGAAGATGATCGCAAATACAAGAACTAACCCAGACATAACCGGCGTTATCTTCTAAAATATTAATCGAATCCAGGTTGTGTTGATCGTTTCTGTGTGGCACCACATTATTACGTGATTCAAACCAAAACAAAACCCAGGCTCTCTTCAACAAGTATGTGAAAAACGCGAAAGTATGAGCCTGATGAGGGCAAACCCCAGACCTATCCCGGACATAACTTGCGTTATCCTCTGAAACATTGATCGATATCAGGCTTAATTGACTGTTTTAGTGTGGTACCACTTTGCTACGTGATCCAAAGCAGAAAAAACCCTCGATCAGGTCAACATGTATGTTAAAACTGCGAAAGTATGACCCTGATGAGGGCAAATCCCAGGCCTATCCCAGACCTAACTTGCGTTATCCTCTAAAATATTGATCGAAATCAGGTGTAATTGACTGTTTCAGTGTGGCACCACATTACTACGTGTTCCAAACCAGAAAAAGCCCAGGATCTGTTCCACAAGTATGTGAAGAATGCAACAGTATGAGTCTGATGTGGGCAAATCCCAGGCCTAACCTAGACCTACAATGTGTTATCCACTAAAATATTAATCGAAACCAGGTTTAATTGACTGTTTCAGTGTGGTACCACATTACTATGTGATCCAAACCAGAAAAAAACCCAGGATCTGTTCAAGAAGTATGTGAAGTATGCGAATGTATGAGACTGATGACGGCAAATCCTGGACTTAAACCAGACCTAACTTGCGTTATCCTCTAAAATATTGATCGAAACCAGGTTTAATTGACTGTTTCAGTGTGGCACCACATTACTACGTGATCCAAACCAGAAAAAGCCCAGGATCTGGCCAACAAAAATGAGAAAAATGCGAAAGTATGACCCTGATGAGGGCAAATCCCAGGCCTATCCCAGACCTAACTTGCGTTATCCTCTAAAATATTGATCGAAATCAGGTGTAATTGACTGTTTCAGTGTGGCACCACATTACTACGTGTTCCAAACCAGAAAAAGCCCAGGATCTGTTCCACAAGTATGTGAAGAATGCAACAGTATGAGTCTGATGTGGGCAAATCCCAGGCCTAACCTAGACCTACAATGTGTTATCCACTAAAATATTAATCGAAACCAGGTTTAATTGACTGTTTCAGTGTGGTACCACATTACTATGTGATCCAAACCAGAAAAAAACCCAGGATCTGTTCAAGAAGTATGTGAAGTATGCGAATGTATGAGACTGATGACGGCAAATCCTGGACTTAAACCAGACCTAACTTGCGTTATCCTCTAAAATATTGATCGAAACCAGGTTTAATTGACTGTTTCAGTGTGGCACCACATTACTACGTGATCCAAACCAGAAAAAGCCCAGGATCTGGCCAACAAAAATGAGAAAAATGCGAAGGTATGAGCCTGATGAGGGCAGATCCCAGACCTATCCCAGGCCTAACTTGCGTTATCCTCTAAAATATTGATCGAAACCAGGTTTAATTGACTGTTTCAGTGTGGTACCACTTTACTACGTGATCCAAACCAGCAAAATCCAGGGATCTGTTCAACATGTATGTTAAAACTGCGAAACTATGACCCTGATGAGGGCAAATCCCAGGCCTAGCCTAGACCTAACATGCGTTATCCTCAAAAATATTGATGGAAACCAGGTTTAATTGACTGTTTCAGTGTGGTACCACATTACTACGTGATCCAAACCAGAAAAGCCCAGGATCTGATCAACAAGTATGTGAAAAATGCGAAGGTATGAGCCTGATGATGGCAGATCCCAGACCTATCCCGGACATAACTTGCTGTTATCCTCTAAAACATTGGTCGATACCAGGTTTAATTGACTGTTTTAGTGTGGTACCACTTTGCTACGTGATCCAAACCAGAAAAAACCCTCGCTCAGGTCAACATGTATGTTAATACTGCGAAAGTATGACGCTGATTTGGGCAAATCCCAGGCCTAACCTAGACCTAACATGCGTTATCCTCAAAAATATTGATGGAAACCAGGTTTAATGGACTGTTTCAGTGTGGTACCACATTACTACGTGATCCAATCCAGAAAAAGACCAGGATCTCTTCAACAAGTATGTGAAAAACGCGAAAGTATGAGCCTGATGAGGGCAAACCCCAGACCTATCCCGGACATAACTTGCGTTATCCTCTAAAACATTGATCGATACCAGGCTTAATTGACTGTTTTAGTGTGGTACCACTTTGCTACGTGATCCAAAGCAGAAAAAACCCTCGCTCAGGTCAACATGTATGTTAATACTGCGAAAGTATGACCCTGATTTGGGCAAATCCCAGACCTAACCTAGACCTAACATGCGTTATCCACTAATATAATAATCGAAACCAGGTTTAATGGTCTGTCTCAGTGTGGTACCACATTACTACGTGATCCAAACTTGAAAAACCCAGGATCTGATCAACAAGTATGTGAAAAATGCGAAGGTATTAGCCTGATGATGGCAGATCCCAGACCTGTCCCAGACCTAACTTGCGTTATCCTCTAAAATATTGATCGAAACCAGGTCTAATTGACTGTTTCAAAGTGGTACCACATTACTACGTGATCCAAAACAGAAAAAACCCAGCATCCGTTCAACAAGTATATGAAGAATGCGAAAGTATGAGTCTGATGAGGGAAAATCCCAGGCCTAACCTAGACCTAACATGCGTTGTCCTCAAAAATATAGATCGAAACCAGGTTTAAACGACTGTTTCAGTGTGGTACCACATTACTACGTGATCCACACCAGAAAAAAACCCAGGATCTGTTCAACAAGTATATGAAGTAAGTGAAAGTGTGAGTCTGATGTGGGCAATTCCCAGGCCTAACCTAGACATAACATGCGTTATCCTCTAAAATATTGATCGAAACCAGGTTTAATGGACTGTTTCAGTGTGGTACCACATTACTACGTGATCCAAACAAGAAAAAGCCCAGAATCTGGCCATCAAGTATGAGAAATATGCGAAAGTACGAGCCTGATGAGAGCAAATTCCAGACCTAACCTAGACCTAACAAGAATTATTCTCTAAAATATTGATCGAAACCAGGTTTAATGGACTGTTTCAGTGTGGTACCACATTACTACGTGATCCAATCCAGAAAAAGACCAGGATCTCTTCAACAAGTATGTGAGAAACGCGAAAGTATGAGCCTGATGAGGGCAAATCCCAGACCTATCCCGGACATAACTTGCGTTATCCTCTAAAACATTGATCGAAACCAGGTTTAATGGACTGTTTCAGTGTGGTACCACATTACTACGTGATCAACACCAGAAAAATCCCAGGATCTGTTCAACAAGTATGTGAAGTATGCGAAAGTATGAGTCTGGTGTGGGCAATTCCCAGGCCTAACCTAGACATAACATGCGTTATCCTCAAAAATATTGATGGATACCAGGCTTAATTGACTGTTTCAGTGTGGTACCACATTACTACGTGATCCAAACCAGAAAAAGCCCAGAATCTGGCCATCAAGTATGAGAAATATGCGAAAGTACGAGCCTGATGAGAGCAAATCCCAGACCTAACCTAGACATAACATGCGTTATCCTCTAAAATATTGATCGAAACCGGGTTTAATTGACTGTTTTATTGTGGTACCACTTTGCTACGTGATCCAAAGCAGAAAAAACCCTCGCTCAGGTCAACATGTATGTTAATACTGCGAAAGTATGACCCTGATTTGGGCAAATCCCAGACCTAACCTAGACCTTACATGTGTTATCCCCTAGAATATTGATCGACACCAGGTTTAATGGACTGTTTCAGTGTGGTACCACATTACTACGTGATCCAAACCAGAAAAAGCCCTGAATCTGGCCATCAAGTATGAGAAATATGCGAAAGTACGAGCCTGATGAGAGCAAATCCCAGGCCTAACCTAGACCTAACATGCGTTATCCTCAAAAATATTGATGGAAACCAGGTTTAATTGACTGTTTCAGTGTGGTACCACATTACTACGTGATCCAAACCAGCAATATCCAGGGATCAGTTCAGCATGTATGTTAAAACTGCGAAAGTATGACCCTGATGAGGGCAAATCCCAGACCTAACCTAGACCTAACATGCGTTATCCACTAAAATAATAATGGAAACCAGGTTTAATGGTCTGTTTCAGTGTGGTACCACATTACTACGTGATCCAAACCAGAAAAAGACCAGGATCTCTTCAACAAGTATGTGAAAAACGCGAAAGTATGAGCCTGATGAGGGCAAACCCCAGACCTATCCCGGACATAACTTGCGTTATCCTCTAAAACATTGATCGATACCAGGCTTAATTGACTGTTTTAGTGTGGTACCACTTTGCTACGTGATCCAAAGCAGAAAAAACCCTCGCTCAGGTCAACATGTATGTTAAAACTGCGAAAGTATGACCGTGATGAGGGCAAATCCCAGGCCTAACCTAGACCTAACATGCGTTATCCTCTAAGATATTGATCGAAACCAGAATTAATCGACAGTTTCTGTGTGGTACCACATTATTACCTGATCCAAACTAGAAAAAACCCAGGATCTGTTCAACAAGTATGTGAAAAACGCGAAAATATGACCCTGATGAGAGCAAATCCCAGACCTATCCCAGACCTAACTTGCGTTATCCCATAAAATATTGATCGAAACCAGGTGTAATTGACTGTTTCAGTGTGGCACCACATTACTACGTGTTCCAAACCAGCAAAATCCAGGGATGTGTTCAACATGTATGTTAAAACTGCGAAAGTATGACCCTGATGAGGGCAAATCCCAGGCCTATCCCAGACCTAACTTGCGTTATCCTCTAAAATATTGATCGAAATCAGGTGTAATTGACTGTTTCAGTGTGGCACCACATTACTACGTGTTCCAAACCAGAAAAAGCCCAGGATCTGTTCCACAAGTATGTGTAGAATGCAACAGTATGAGTCTGATGTGGGCAAATCCCAGGCCTAACCTAGACCTAACATGTGTTATCCACTAAAATATTAATCCAAACCAGGTTTAATTGACTGTTTCAGTGTGGTACCACATTACTATGTGATCCAAACCAGAAAAAAACCCAGGATCTGTTCAAGAAGTATGTGAAGTATGCGAATGTATGAGACTGATGACGGCAGATCCCAGACCTATCCCAGACCTAACTTGCGTTATCCTCTAAAATATTGATCGAAACCAGGTTTAATTGACTGTTTCAGTGTGGTACCACTTTACTACGTGATCCAAACCAGCAAAATCCAGGGATGTGTTCAACATGTATGTTATAACTGCGAAAGTATGACCCTGATGAGGGCAAATCCCAGACTTAACCTAGACCTAACATGCGTTATCCACTAAAATATTAATCGAAACCAGGTTTAATTGACTGTTTCAGTGTGGTACCACTTTACTACGTGATCCAAACCAGCAAAATCCAGGGATGTGTTCAACAAGTATGTTAAAACTGCGAAAGTATGACCCTGATGAGGGCAAATCCCAGACTTAACCTAGACCTAACATGCGTTATCCACTAAAATAATAATCGAAACCAGGTTTAATGGTCTGTTTCAGTGTGGTACCACATTACTATGTGATCCAAACCAGAAAAACCCAGGATCTGATCAACAACTATGTGAAAAATGCGAAGGTATGGGCCTGATGATGGCAGATCCCAGACCTGTCCCAGACCTCACTTGCGTTATCCTCTAAAATATTGATCCAAACCAGGTTTAATTGACTGTTTCAAAGTGGTACCACATTACTACATGATCCAAAGCAGAAAAAACCCAGCATCTGTTCAACAAGTATATGAAGAATGCGAAAGTATGAGTCTGATGAGGGAAAATCCCAGGCCTAACCTAGACCTAACATGCGTTGTCCTCAAAAATATAGATCGAAACCAGGTTTAAACGACTGTTCCAGTGTGGTACCACATTACTACGTGATCCACACCAGAAAAAAACCCAGGATCTGTTCAACAAGTATGTGAAGTATGCGAAAGTATGAGTCTGATGTGGGCAATTCCCAGGCCTAACCTAGACATAACATGCGTTATCCTCTAAAATATTGATCGAAACCAGGTTTAATTGACTGTTTCAAAGTGGTACCACATTACTACGTGATCCAAAGCAGAAAAAACCCAGCATCTGTTCAACAAGTATATGAAGAATGCGAAAGTATGAGTCTGATGTGGGCAATTCCCAGGCCTAACCTAGACATAACATGCGTTATCCTCTAAAATATTGATCGAAACCAGGTTTAATTGACTGTTTCAAAGTGGTACCACATTACTACGTGATCCAAAGCAGAAAAAACCCAGCATCTGTTCAACAAGTATATGAAGAATGCGAAAGTATGAGTCTGATGAGGGAAAATCCCAGGCCTAACCTAGACCTAACATGCGTTGTCCTCAAAAATATAGATCGAAACCAGGTTTAAACGACTGTTCCAGTGTGGTACCACATTACTACGTGATCCAAACCAGAAAAAGCCCTGAATCTGGCCATCAAGTATGAGAAATATGCGAAAGTACGAGCCTGATGAGAGCAAATCCCAGGCCTAACCTAGACCTAACATGCGTTATCCTCAAAAATATTGATGGAAACCAGGTTTAATTGACTGTTTCAGTGTGGTACCACATTACTACGTGATCCAAACCAGCAATATCCAGGGATCAGTTCAACATGTATGTTAAAACTGCGGAAGTATGACCCTGATGAGGGCAAATCCCAGACCTAACCTAGACCTAACATGCGTTGTCCACTAAAATAATAATCGAAACCAGGTTTAATGGTCTGTTTCAGTGTGGTACCACATTACTACGTGATCCAAACCAGAAAAAGCCCAGAATCTGGCCATCAAGTATGAGATATATGCGAAAGTACGAGCCTGATGAGAGCAAATCCCAGACCTAACCTAGACCTAACATGAATTATTCTCTAAAATACTGATCGAAACCAGGTTTAATGGACTGTTTCAGTGTGGTACCACATTACTACGTGATCCAATCCAGAAAAAGACCAGGATCTCTTCAACAAGTATGTGAAAAACGCGAAAGTATGAGCCAGATGAGGGCAAACCCCAGACCTATCCCGGACATAACTTGCGTTATCCTCTAAAACATTGATCGATACCAGGCTTAATTGACTGTTTTAGTGTGGTACCACTTTGCTACGTGATCCAAAGCAGAAAAAACCCTCGCTCAGGTCAACATGTATGTTAATACTGCGAAAGTATGACCCTGATTTGGGCAAATCCCAGACCTAACCTAGACCTAACATG
This sequence comes from Colletes latitarsis, assembly GCF_051014445.1. Lineage (NCBI taxonomy): Eukaryota > Metazoa > Arthropoda > Insecta > Hymenoptera > Colletidae > Colletes > Colletes latitarsis. Next base: position 8,445,359 of record NC_135134.1, on the reverse strand, counting down.
CGTTATCCACTAAAATAATAATCGAAACCAGGTTTAATGGTCTGTCTCAGTGTGGTACCACATTACTACGTGATCCAAACCTGAAAAACCCAGGATCAGATGAACAAGTATGTGAAAAATGCGAAGGTATGAGCCTGATGATGGCAGATCCCAGACCTGTCCCAGACCTAACTTGCGTTATCCTCTAAAATATTGATCGAAACCAGGTCTAATTGACTGTTTCAAAGTGGTACCACATTACTACGTGATCCAAACCAGAAAAAACCCTGCATCCGTTCAACAAGTATATGAAGAATGCGAAAGTATGATTCTGATGAGGGAAAATCCCAGGCCTAACCTAGACCTAACATGCGTTGTCCTCAAAAATATAGATCGAAACCAGGTTTAAACGACTGTTTCAGTGTGGTACCACATTACAACGTGATCCACACCAGAAAAAACCCAGGATCTGCTCAACAAGTATGTGAAGTATGCGAAAGTGTGAGTCTGATGTGGGCAATTCCCAGGCCTAACCTAGACATAACATGCGTTATCCTCCAAAATATTGATCGAAACCAGGTTTAATGGACTGTTTCAGTGTGGTACCACATTACTACGTGATCCAAACAAGAAAAAGCCCAGAATCTGGCCATCAAGTATGAGAAATGTGCGAAAGTACGAGCCTGATGAGAGCAAATTCCAGACCTAACCTAGACCTAACATGAATTATTCTCTAAAATATTGATCGAAACCAGGTTTAATGGACTGTTTCAGTGTGGTACCACATTACTACGTGATCCAATCCAGAAAAAGACCAGGATCTCTTCAACAAGTATGTGAAAAACGCGAAAGTATGAGCCTGATGAGGGCAAATCCCAGACCTATCCCGGATATAACTTGCGTTATCCTCTAAAATATTGATCGAAACCAGGTTTAATTGACTGTTTCAGTGTGGCACCACATTACTACGTGATCCAAACCAGAAAAAGCCCAGGATCTGGCCAACAAAAATGAGAAAAATGCGAAGGTATGAGCCTGATGAGGGCAGATCCCAGACCTATCCCAGGCCTAACTTGCGTTATCCTCTAAAATATTGATCGAAACCAGGTTTAATTGACTGTTTCAGTGTGGTACCACTTTACTACGTGATCCAAACCAGCAAAATCCAGGGATCTGTTCAACATGTATGTTAAAAGTGGGAAACTATGACCCTGATGAGGGCAAATCCCAGACTTAACCTAGACCTAACATGCGTTACCCACTAAAATATTAATCGAAACCAGGTTTAATTGACTGTTTTAGAGTGGTACCACTTTGCTACGTGATCCAAAGCAGAAAAAACCCTCGCTCAGGTCAACATGTATGTTAATACTGCGAAAGTATGACCCTGATTTGGGCAAATCCCAGGCCTAGCCTAGACCTAACATGCGTTATCCTCAAAAATATTGATGGAAACCAGGTTTAATTGACTGTTTCAGTGTGGTACCACATTACTACGTGATCCAAACCAGAAAAGCCCAGGATCTGATCAACAAGTATGTGAAAAATGCGAAGGTATGAGCCTGATGATGGCAGATCCCAGACCTATCCCGGACATAACTTGCTGTTATCCTCTAAAACATTGGTCGATACCAGGTTTAATTGACTGTTTTAGTGTGGTACCACTTTGCTACGTGATCCAAACCAGAAAAAACCCTCGCTCAGGTCAACATGTATGTTAATACTGCGAAAGTATGACGCTGATTTGGGCAAATCCCAGGCCTAACCTAGACCTAACATGCGTTATCCTCAAAAATATTGATGGAAACCAGGTTTAATTGACTGTTTCAGTGTGGTACCACATTACTATGTGATCCAAACCAGAAAAACCCAGGATCTGATCAACAAGTATGTGAAAAATGCGAAGGTATGAGCCTGATGATGGCAGATCCCAGACCTATCCCGGACATAACTTGCTGTTATCCTCTAAAATATTGATCGAAACCAGGTTTAATTGACTGTTTCAAAGTGGTACCACATTACTACGTGATCCAAAGCAGTAAAAACCCAGCATCTGTTCAACAAGTATATGAAGAATGCGAAAGTATGAGTCTGATGAGGGAAAATCCCAGGCCTAACCTAGACCTAACATGCGTTGTCCTCAAAAATATAGATCGAAACCAGGTTTAAACGACTGTTCCAGTGTGGTACCACATTACTACGTGATCCACACCAGAAAAAAACCCAGGATCTGTTCAACAAGTATGTGAAGTATGCGAAAGTATGAGTCTGATGTGGGCAATTCCCAGGCCTAACCTAGACATAACATGCGTTATCCTCTAAAATATTGATCGAAACCAGGTTTAATTGACTGTTTTATTGTGGTACCACTTTGCTACGTGATCCAAAGCAGAAAAAACCCTCGCTCAGGTCAACATGTATGTTAATAATGCGAAAGTATGACCCTGATTTGGGCAAATCCCAGACCTAACCTAGACCTTACATGTGTTATCCCCTAGAATATTGATCGACACCAGGTTTAATGGACTGTTTCAGTGTGGTACCACATTACTACGTGATCCAAACCAGAAAAAGCCCAGAATCTGGCCATCAAGTATGAGATATATGCGAAAGTACGAGCCTGATGAGAGCAAATCCCAGACATAACCTAGACCTAACATGAATTATTCTCTAAAATACTGATCGAAACCAGGTTTAATGGACTGTTTCAGTGTGGTACCACATTACTACGTGATCCAATCCAGAAAAAGACCAGGATCTGTTCCACAAGTATGTGAAGAATGCAACAGTATGAGTCTGATGTGGGCAAATCCCAGGCCTAACCTAGACCTAACATGTGTTATCCACTAAAATATTAATTGAAACCAGGTTTAATTGACTGTTTCAGTGTGGTACCACATTACTATGTGATCCAAACCAGAAAAAAACCCACGATCTGTTCAAGAAGTATGTGAAGTATGCGAATGTATGAGACTGATGACGGCAGATCCCAGACCTATCCCAGACCTAACTTGCGTTATCCTCTAAAATATTGATCGAAACCAGGTTTAATTGACTGTTTCAGTGTGGTACCACTTTACTACGTGATCCAAACCAGCAAAATCCAGGGATGTGTCCAACATGTATGTTAAAACTGCGAAAGTATGACCCTGATGAGGGCAAATCCCAGACTTAACCTAGACCTAACATGCGTTATCCACTAAAATATTAATCGAAACCAGGTTTAATTGACTGTTTCAGTGTGGTACCACTTTACTACGTGATCCAAACCAGCAAAATCCAGGGATGTGTTCAACAAGTATGTTAAAACTGCGAAAGTATGACCCTGATGAGGGCAAATCCCAGGCTTAACCTAGACCTAACATGCGTTATCCACTAAAATATTAATCGAAACCAGGTTTAATTGACAGTTTCAGTGTGGTACCACATTACTACGTGATCCAAACCAGCAAAATCCAGGGATCTGTTCAACATGTATGTTAAAACTGCGAAAGTATGACCCTGATGAGGGCAAATCCCAGACCTAACCTAGACCTAACATGCGTTATCCACTAAAATAATAATCGAAACCAGGTTTAATGGTCTGTTTCAGTGTGGTACCACATTACTATGTGATCCAAACCAGAAAAACCCAGGATCTGATCAACAACTATGTGAAAAATGCGAAGGTATGGGCCTGATGATGGCAGATCCCAGACCTGTCCCAGACCTCACTTGCGTTATCCTCTAAAATATTGATCGAAACCAGGTTTAATTGACTGTTTCAAAGTGGTACCGCATTACTACATGATCCAAAGCAGAAAAAACCCAGCATCTGTTCAACAAGTATATGAAGAATGCGAAAGTATGAGTCTGATGAGGGAAAATCCCAGGCCTAACCTAGACCTAACATGCGTTGTCCTCAAAAATATAGATCGAAACCAGGTTTAAACGACTGTTCCAGTGTGGTACCACATTACTACGTGATCCACACCAGAAAAAAACCCAGGATCTGTTCAACAAGTATGTGAAGTATGCGAAAGTATGAGTCTGATGTGGGCAATTCCCAGGCCTAACCTAGACATAACATGCGTTATCCTCTAAAATATTGATCGAAACCAGGTTTAATTGACTGTTTCAAAGTGGTACCACATTACTACGTGATCCAAAGCAGAAAAAACCCAGCATCTGTTCAACAAGTATATGAAGAATGCGAAAGTATGAGTCTGATGTGGGCAATTCCCAGGCCTAACCTAGACCTTACATGTGTTATCCCCTAGAATATTGATCGACACCAGGTTTAATGGACTGTTTCAGTGTGGTACCACATTACTACGTGATCCAATCCAGAAAAAGACCAGGATCTCTTCAACAAGTATGTGAAAAACGCGAAAGTATGAGCCTGATGAGGGCAAATCCCAGACCTATCCCGGATATAACTTGCGTTATCCTCTGAAACATTGATCGATACCAGGCTTAATTGACTGTTTTAGTGTGGTACCACTTTGCTACGTGATCCAAAGCAGAAAAAACCCTCGATCAGGTCAACATGTATGTTAATAATGCGAAAGTATGACCCTGATTTGGGCAAATCCCAGACCTAACCTAGACCTTACATGTGTTATCCCCTAGAATATTGATCGACACCAGGTTTAATGGACTGTTTCAGTGTGGTACCACATTACTACGTGATCCAAACCAGAAAAAGCCCAGAATCTGGCCATCAAGTATGAGATATATGCGAAAGTACGAGCCTGATGAGAGCAAATCCCAGACATAACCTAGACCTAACATGAATTATTCTCTAAAATATTGATCGAAATCAGGTGTAAATGACTGTTTCAGTGTGGCACCACGTTACTACGTGTTCCAAACCAAAAAAAGCCCAGGATCTGTTCCACAAGTATGTGAAGAATGCAACAGTATGAGTCTGATGTGGGCAAATCCCAGGCCTAACCTAGACCTACAATGTGTTATCCACTAAAATATTAATCGAAACCAGGTTTAATTGACTGTTTCAGTGTGGTACCACATTACTATGTGATCCAAACCAGAAAAAAACCCAGGATCTGTTCAAGAAGTATGTGAAGTATGCGAATGTATGAGACTGATGACGGCAAATCCTGGACTTAAACCAGACCTAACTTGCGTTATCCTCTAAAATATTGATCGAAACCAGGTTTAATTGACTGTTTCAGTGTGGCACCACATTACTACGTGATCCAAACCAGAAAAAGCCCAGGATCTGGCCAACAAAAATGAGAAAAATGCGAAGGTATGAGCCTGATGAGGGCAGATCCCAGACCTATCCCAGGCCTAACTTGCGTTATCCTCTAAAATATTGATCGAAACCAGGTTTAATTGACTGTTTCAGTGTGGTACCACTTTACTACGTGATCCAAACCAGCAAAATCCAGGGATCTGTTCAACATGTATGTTAAAACTGGGAAACTATGACCCTGATGAGGGAAAATCCCAGACTTAACCTAGACCTAACATGCGTTATCCACTAAAATATTAATCGAAACCAGGTTTAATTGACTGTTTTAGAGTGGTACCACTTTGCTACGTGATCCAAAGCAGAAAAAACCCTCGCTCAGGTCAACATGTATGTTAATACTGCGAAAGTATGACCCTGATTTGGGCAAATCCCAGGCCTAGCCTAGACCTAACATGCGTTATCCTCAAAAATATTGATGGAAACCAGGTTTAATTGACTGTTTCAGTGTGGTACCACATTACTACGTGATCCAAACCAGAAAAGCCCAGGATCTGATCAACAAGTATGTGAAAAATGCGAAGGTATGAGCCTGATGATGGCAGATCCCAGACTTATCCCGGACATAACTTGCTGTTATCCTCTAAAACATTGGTCGATACCAGGTTTAATTGACTGTTTTAGTGTGGTACCACTTTGCTACGTGATCCAAACCAGAAAAAACCCTCGCTCAGGTCAACATGTATGTTAATACTGCGAAAGTATGACGCTGATTTGGGCAAATCCCAGGCCTAACCTAGACCTAACATGCGTTATCCTCAAAAATATTGATGGAAACCAGGTTTAATTGACTGTTTCAGTGTGGTACCACATAACTATGTGATCCAAACCAGAAAAACCCAGGATCTGATCAACAAGTATGTGAAAAATGCGAAGGTATGAGCCTGATGATGGCAGATCCCAGACCTATCCCGGACATAACTTGCTGTTATCCTCTAAAATATTGATCGAAACCAGGTTTAATTGACTGTTTCAAAGTGGTACCACATTACTACGTGATCCAAAGCAGTAAAAACCCAGCATCTGTTCAACAAGTATATGAAGAATGCGAAAGTATGAGTCTGATGAGGGAAAATCCCAGGCCTAACCTAGACCTAACATGCGTTGTCCTCAAAAATATAGATCGAAACCAGGTTTAAACGACTGTTCCAGTGTGGTACCACATTACTACGTGATCCACACCAGAAAAAAACCCAGGATCTGTTCAACAAGTATGTGAAGTATGCGAAAGTATGAGTCTGATGTGGGCAATTCCCAGGCCTAACCTAGACATAACATGCGTTATCCTCTAAAATCTTGATCGAAACCGGGTTTAATGGACTGTTTCAGTGTGGTACCACATTACTACGTGATCCAAACAAGAAAAAGCCCAGAATCTGGCCATCAAGTATGAGAAATATGCGAAAGTACGAGCCTGATGAGAGCAAATTCCAGACCTAACCTAGACCTAACATGAATTATTCTCTAAAATATTGATCGAAACCAGGTTTAATGGACTGTTTCAGTGTGGTACCACATTACTACGTGATCCAATCCAGAAAAAGACCAGGATCTCTTCAACAAGTATGTGAGAAACGCGAAAGTATGAGCCTGATGAGGGCAAATCCCAGAACTATCCCGGACACAACTTGCGTTATCCTCTAAAACATTGATCGAAACCAGGTTTAATGGACTGTTTCAGTGTGGTACCACATTACTACGTGATCCACACCAGAAAAATCCCAGGATCTGTTCAACAAGTATGTGAAGTATGCGAAAGTATGAGTCTGATGTGGGCAATTCCCAGGCCTAACCTAGACATAACATGCGTTATCCTCGAAACTATTGATGGAAACCAGGCTTAATTGACTGTTTCAGTGTGGTACCACATTACTACGTGATCCAAACCAGAAAAAGCCCAGAATCTGGCCATCAAGTATGAGAAATATGCGAAAGTACGAGCCTCATGAGAGCAAATCCCAGACCTAACCTAGACATAACATGCGTTATCCTCTAAAATATTGATCGAAACCAGGTTTAATTGACTGTTTTATTGTGGTACCACTTTGCTACGTGATCCAAAGCAGAAAAAACCCTCGCTCAGGTCAACATGTATGTTAATACTGCGAAAGTATGACCCTGATTTGGGCAAATCCCAGACCTAACCTAGACCTTACATGTGTTATCCCCTAGAATATTGATCGACACCAGGTTTAATGGACTGTTTCAGTGTGGTACCACATTACTACGTGATCCAAACCAGAAAAAGCCCTGAATCTGGCCATCAAGTATGAGAAATATGCGAAAGTACGAGCCTGATGAGAGCAAATCCCAGGCCTAACCTAGACCTAACATGCGTTATCCTCAAAAATATATTTATGGAAACCAGGTTTAATTGACTGTTTCAGTGTGGTACCACATTACTACGTGATCCAAACCAGCAATATCCAGGGATCAGTTCAGCATGTATGTTAAACCTGCGAAAGTATGACCCTGATGAGGGCAAATCCCAGACCTAACCTAGACCTAACATGCGTTATCCACTAAAATAATAATCGAAACCAGGTTTAATGGTCTGTTTCAGTGTGGTACCACATTACTACGTGATCCAAACCAGAAAAAGCCCAGAATCTGGGCATGAAGTATGAGATATATGTTAAAGTACGAGCCTGATGAGAGCAAATCCCAGACCTAACCTAGACCTAACATGAATTATTCTCTAAAATACTGATCGAAACCAGCTTTAATGGACTGTTTCAGTGTGGTACCACATTACTACGTGATCCAATCCAGAAAAAGACCAGGATCTGGCCATCAAGTATGAGATATATGCGAAAGTACGAGCCTGATGAGAGCAAATCCCAGACATAACCTAGACCTAACATGAATTATTCTCTAAAATATTGATCGAAATCAGGTGTAAATGACTGTTTCAGTGTGGCACCACGTTACTACGTGTTCCAAACCAAAAAAACCCAGGATCTGTTCCACAAGTATGTGAAGAATGCAACAGTATGAGTCTGATGTGGGCAAATCCCAGGCCTAACCTAGACCTACAATGTGTTATCCACTAAAATATTAATCGAAACCAGGTTTAATTGACTGTTTCAGTGTGGTACCACATTACTATGTGATCCAAACCAGAAAAAAACCCAGGATCTGTTCAAGAAGTATGTGAAGTATGCGAATGTATGAGACTGATGACGGCAAATCCTGGACTTAAACCAGACCTAACTTGCGTTATCCTCTAAAATATTGATCGAAACCAGGTTTAATTGACTGTTTCAGTGTGGCACCACATTACTACGTGATCCAAACCAGAAAAAGCCCAGGATCTGGCCAACAAAAATGAGAAAAATGCGAAGGTATGAGCCTGATGAGGGCAGATCCCAGACCTATCCCAGGCCTAACTTGCGTTATCCTCTAAAATATTGATCGAAACCAGGTTTAATTGACTGTTTCAGTGTGGTACCACTTTACTACGTGATCCAAACCAGCAAAATCCAGGGATCTGTTCAACATGTATGTTAAAACTGGGAAACTATGACCCTGATGAGGGAAAATCCCAGACTTAACCTAGACCTAACATGCGTTATCCACTAAAATATTAATCGAAACCAGGTTTAATTGACTGTTTTAGAGTGGTACCACTTTGCTACGTGATCCAAAGCAGAAAAAACCCTCGCTCAGGTCAACATGTATGTTAATACTGCGAAAGTATGACCCTGATTTGGGCAAATCCCAGGCCTAGCCTAGACCTAACATGCGTTATCCTCAAAAATATTGATGGAAACCAGGTTTAATTGACTGTTTCAGTGTGGTACCACATTACTACGTGATCCAAACCAGAAAAGCCCAGGATCTGATCAACAAGTATGTGAAAAATGCGAAGGTATGAGCCTGATGATGGCAGATCCCAGACTTATCCCGGACATAACTTGCTGTTATCCTCTAAAACATTGGTCGATACCAGGTTTAATTGACTGTTTTAGTGTGGTACCACTTTGCTACGTGATCCAAACCAGAAAAAACCCTCGCTCAGGTCAACATGTATGTTAATACTGCGAAAGTATGACGCTGATTTGGGCAAATCCCAGGCCTAACCTAGACCTAACATGCGTTATCCTCAAAAATATTGATGGAAACCAGGTTTAATTGACTGTTTCAGTGTGGTACCACATAACTATGTGATCCAAACCAGAAAAACCCAGGATCTGATCAACAAGTATGTGAAAAATGCGAAGGTATGAGCCTGATGATGGCAGATCCCAGACCTATCCCGGACATAACTTGCTGTTATCCTCTAAAATATTGATCGAAACCAGGTTTAATTGACTGTTTCAAACTGGTACCACATTACTACGTGATCCAAAGCAGTAAAAACCCAGCATCTGTTCAACAAGTATATGAAGAATGCGAAAGTATGAGTCTGATGAGGGAAAATCCCAGGCCTAACCTAGACCTAACATGCGTTGTCCTCAAAAATATAGATCGAAACCAGGTTTAAACGACTGTTTCAGTGTGGTACCACATTACAACGTGATCCACACCAGAAAAAACCCAGGATCTGCTCAACAAGTATGTGAAGTATGCGAAAGTGTGAGTCTGATGTGGGCAATTCCCAGGCCTAACCTAGACATAACATGCGTTATCCTCCAAAATATTGATCGAAACCAGGTTTAATGGACTGTTTCAGTGTGGTACCACATTACTACGTGATCCAAACAAGAAAAAGCCCAGAATCTGGCCATCAAGTATGAGAAATGTGCGAAAGTACGAGCCTGATGAGAGCAAATTCCAGACCTAACCTAGACCTAACATGAATTATTCTCTAAAATATTGATCGAAACCAGGTTTAATGGACTGTTTCAGTGTGGTACCACATTACTACGTGATCCAATCCAGAAAAAGACCAGGATCTCTTCAACAAGTATGTGAAAAACGCGAAAGTATGAGCCTGATGAGGGCAAATCCCAGACCTATCCCGGACATAACTTGCTGTTATCCTCTAAAATATTGATCGAAACCAGGTTTAATTGACTGTTTCAGTGTGGTACCACATTACTATGTGATCCAAACCAGAAAAAAACCCACGATCTGTTCAAGAAGTATGTGAAGTATGCGAATGTATGAGACTGATGACGGCAGATCCCAGACCTATCCCAGACCTAACTTGCGTTATCCTCTAAAATATTGATCGAAACCAGGTTTAATTGACTGTTTCAGTGTGGTACCACTTTACTACGTGATCCAAACCAGCAAAATCCAGGGATGTGTCCAACATGTATGTTAAAACTGCGAAAGTATGACCCTGATGAGGGCAAATCCCAGACTTAACCTAGACCTAACATGCGTTATCCACTAAAATATTAATCGAAACCAGGTTTAATTGACTGTTTCAGTGTGGTACCACTTTACTACGTGATCCAAACCAGCAAAATCCAGGGATGTGTTCAACAAGTATGTTAAAACTGCGAAAGTATGACCCTGATGAGGGCAAATCCCAGGCTTAACCTAGACCTAACATGCGTTATCCACTAAAATATTAATCGAAACCAGGTTTAATTGACAGTTTCAGTGTGGTACCACATTACTACGTGATCCAAACCAGCAAAATCCAGGGATCTGTTCAACATGTATGTTAAAACTGCGAAAGTATGACCCTGATGAGGGCAAATCCCAGACCTAACCTAGACCTAACATGCGTTATCCACTAAAATAATAATCGAAACCAGGTTTAATGGTCTGTTTCAGTGTGGTACCACATTACTATGTGATCCAAACCAGAAAAACCCAGGATCTGATCAACAACTATGTGAAAAATGCGAAGGTATGGGCCTGATGATGGCAGATCCCAGACCTGTCCCAGACCTCACTTGCGTTATCCTCTAAAATATTGATCGAAACCAGGTTTAATTGACTGTTTCAAAGTGGTACCGCATTACTACATGATCCAAAGCAGAAAAAACCCAGCATCTGTTCAACAAGTATATGAAGAATGCGAAAGTATGAGTCTGATGAGGGAAAATCCCAGGCCTAACCTAGACCTAACATGCGTTGTCCTCAAAAATATAGATCGAAACCAGGTTTAAACGACTGTTCCAGTGTGGTACCACATTACTACGTGATCCACACCAGAAAAAAACCCAGGATCTGTTCAACAAGTATGTGAAGTATGCGAAAGTATGAGTCTGATGTGGGCAATTCCCAGGCCTAACCTAGACATAACATGCGTTATCCTCTAAAATATTGATCGAAACCAGGTTTAATTGACTGTTTCAAAGTGGTACCACATTACTACGTGATCCAAAGCAGAAAAAACCCAGCATCTGTTCAACAAGTATATGAAGAATGCGAAAGTATGAGTCTGATGTGGGCAATTCCCAGGCCTAACCTAGACCTTACATGTGTTATCCCCTAGAATATTGATCGACACCAGGTTTAATGGACTGTTTCAGTGTGGTACCACATTACTACGTGATCCAATCCAGAAAAAGACCAGGATCTCTTCAACAAGTATGTGAAAAACGCGAAAGTATGAGCCTGATGAGGGCAAATCCCAGACCTATCCCGGATATAACTTGCGTTATCCTCTGAAACATTGATCGATACCAGGCTTAATTGACTGTTTTAGTGTGGTACCACTTTGCTACGTGATCCAAAGCAGAAAAAACCCTCGATCAGGTCAACATGTATGTTAATAATGCGAAAGTATGACCCTGATTTGGGCAAATCCCAGACCTAACCTAGACCTTACATGTGTTATCCCCTAGAATATTGATCGACACCAGGTTTAATGGACTGTTTCAGTGTGGTACCACATTACTACGTGATCCAAACCAGAAAAAGCCCAGAATCTGGCCATCAAGTATGAGATATATGCGAAAGTACGAGCCTGATGAGAGCAAATCCCAGACATAACCTAGACCTAACATGAATTATTCTCTAAAATATTGATCGAAATCAGGTGTAAATGACTGTTTCAGTGTGGCACCACGTTACTACGTGTTCCAAACCAAAAAAAGCCCAGGATCTGTTCCACAAGTATGTGAAGAATGCAACAGTATGAGTCTGATGTGGGCAAATCCCAGGCCTAACCTAGACCTACAATGTGTTATCCACTAAAATATTAATCGAAACCAGGTTTAATTGACTGTTTCAGTGTGGTACCACATTACTATGTGATCCAAACCAGAAAAAAACCCAGGATCTGTTCAAGAAGTATGTGAAGTATGCGAATGTATGAGACTGATGACGGCAAATCCTGGACTTAAACCAGACCTAACTTGCGTTATCCTCTAAAATATTGATCGAAACCAGGTTTAATTGACTGTTTCAGTGTGGCACCACATTACTACGTGATCCAAACCAGAAAAAGCCCAGGATCTGGCCAACAAAAATGAGAAAAATGCGAAGGTATGAGCCTGATGAGGGCAGATCCCAGACCTATCCCAGGCCTAACTTGCGTTATCCTCTAAAATATTGATCGAAACCAGGTTTAATTGACTGTTTCAGTGTGGTACCACTTTACTACGTGATCCAAACCAGCAAAATCCAGGGATCTGTTCAACATGTATGTTAAAACTGGGAAACTATGACCCTGATGAGGGAAAATCCCAGACTTAACCTAGACCTAACATGCGTTATCCACTAAAATATTAATCGAAACCAGGTTTAATTGACTGTTTTAGAGTGGTACCACTTTGCTACGTGATCCAAAGCAGAAAAAACCCTCGCTCAGGTCAACATGTATGTTAATACTGCGAAAGTATGACCCTGATTTGGGCAAATCCCAGGCCTAGCCTAGACCTAACATGCGTTATCCTCAAAAATATTGATGGAAACCAGGTTTAATTGACTGTTTCAGTGTGGTACCACATTACTACGTGATCCAAACCAGAAAAGCCCAGGATCTGATCAACAAGTATGTGAAAAATGCGAAGGTATGAGCCTGATGATGGCAGATCCCAGACTTATCCCGGACATAACTTGCTGTTATCCTCTAAAACATTGGTCGATACCAGGTTTAATTGACTGTTTTAGTGTGGTACCACTTTGCTACGTGATCCAAACCAGAAAAAACCCTCGCTCAGGTCAACATGTATGTTAATACTGCGAAAGTATGACGCTGATTTGGGCAAATCCCAGGCCTAACCTAGACCTAACATGCGTTATCCTCAAAAATATTGATGGAAACCAGGTTTAATTGACTGTTTCAGTGTGGTACCACATAACTATGTGATCCAAACCAGAAAAACCCAGGATCTGATCAACAAGTATGTGAAAAATGCGAAGGTATGAGCCTGATGATGGCAGATCCCAGACCTATCCCGGACATAACTTGCTGTTATCCTCTAAAATATTGATCGAAACCAGGTTTAATTGACTGTTTCAAAGTGGTACCACATTACTACGTGATCCAAAGCAGTAAAAACCCAGCATCTGTTCAACAAGTATATGAAGAATGCGAAAGTATGAGTCTGATGAGGGAAAATCCCAGGCCTAACCTAGACCTAACATGCGTTGTCCTCAAAAATATAGATCGAAACCAGGTTTAAACGACTGTTCCAGTGTGGTACCACATTACTACGTGATCCACACCAGAAAAAAACCCAGGATCTGTTCAACAAGTATGTGAAGTATGCGAAAGTATGAGTCTGATGTGGGCAATTCCCAGGCCTAACCTAGACATAACATGCGTTATCCTCTAAAATCTTGATCGAAACCGGGTTTAATGGACTGTTTCAGTGTGGTACCACATTACTACGTGATCCAAACAAGAAAAAGCCCAGAATCTGGCCATCAAGTATGAGAAATATGCGAAAGTACGAGCCTGATGAGAGCAAATTCCAGACCTAACCTAGACCTAACATGAATTATTCTCTAAAATATTGATCGAAACCAGGTTTAATGGACTGTTTCAGTGTGGTACCACATTACTACGTGATCCAATCCAGAAAAAGACCAGGATCTCTTCAACAAGTATGTGAGAAACGCGAAAGTATGAGCCTGATGAGGGCAAATCCCAGAACTATCCCGGACACAACTTGCGTTATCCTCTAAAACATTGATCGAAACCAGGTTTAATGGACTGTTTCAGTGTGGTACCACATTACTACGTGATCCACACCAGAAAAATCCCAGGATCTGTTCAACAAGTATGTGAAGTATGCGAAAGTATGAGTCTGATGTGGGCAATTCCCAGGCCTAACCTAGACATAACATGCGTTATCCTCGAAACTATTGATGGAAACCAGGCTTAATTGACTGTTTCAGTGTGGTACCACATTACTACGTGATCCAAACCAGAAAAAGCCCAGAATCTGGCCATCAAGTATGAGAAATATGCGAAAGTACGAGCCTCATGAGAGCAAATCCCAGACCTAACCTAGACATAACATGCGTTATCCTCTAAAATATTGATCGAAACCAGGTTTAATTGACTGTTTTATTGTGGTACCACTTTGCTACGTGATCCAAAGCAGAAAAAACCCTCGCTCAGGTCAACATGTATGTTAATACTGCGAAAGTATGACCCTGATTTGGGCAAATCCCAGACCTAACCTAGACCTTACATGTGTTATCCCCTAGAATATTGATCGACACCAGGTTTAATGGACTGTTTCAGTGTGGTACCACATTACTACGTGATCCAAACCAGAAAAAGCCCTGAATCTGGCCATCAAGTATGAGAAATATGCGAAAGTACGAGCCTGATGAGAGCAAATCCCAGGCCTAACCTAGACCTAACATGCGTTATCCTCAAAAATATATTTATGGAAACCAGGTTTAATTGACTGTTTCAGTGTGGTACCACATTACTACGTGATCCAAACCAGCAATATCCAGGGATCAGTTCAGCATGTATGTTAAAACTGCGAAAGTATGACCCTGATGAGGGCAAATCCCAGACCTAACCTAGACCTAACATGCGTTATCCACTAAAATAATAATCGAAACCAGGTTTAATGGTCTGTTTCAGTGTGGTACCACATTACTACGTGATCCAAACCAGAAAAAGCCCAGAATCTGGGCATGAAGTATGAGATATATGTTAAAGTACGAGCCTGATGAGAGCAAATCCCAGACCTAACCTAGACCTAACATGAATTATTCTCTAAAATACTGATCGAAACCAGCTTTAATGGACTGTTTCAGTGTGGTACCACATTACTACGTGATCCAATCCAGAAAAAGACCAGGATCTGGCCATCAAGTATGAGATATATGCGAAAGTACGAGCCTGATGAGAGCAAATCCCAGACATAACCTAGACCTAACATGAATTATTCTCTAAAATATTGATCGAAATCAGGTGTAAATGACTGTTTCAGTGTGGCACCACGTTACTACGTGTTCCAAACCAAAAAAACCCAGGATCTGTTCCACAAGTATGTGAAGAATGCAACAGTATGAGTCTGATGTGGGCAAATCCCAGGCCTAACCTAGACCTACAATGTGTTATCCACTAAAATATTAATCGAAACCAGGTTTAATTGACTGTTTCAGTGTGGTACCACATTACTATGTGATCCAAACCAGAAAAAAACCCAGGATCTGTTCAAGAAGTATGTGAAGTATGCGAATGTATGAGACTGATGACGGCAAATCCTGGACTTAAACCAGACCTAACTTGCGTTATCCTCTAAAATATTGATCGAAACCAGGTTTAATTGACTGTTTCAGTGTGGCACCACATTACTACGTGATCCAAACCAGAAAAAGCCCAGGATCTGGCCAACAAAAATGAGAAAAATGCGAAGGTATGAGCCTGATGAGGGCAGATCCCAGACCTATCCCAGGCCTAACTTGCGTTATCCTCTAAAATATTGATCGAAACCAGGTTTAATTGACTGTTTCAGTGTGGTACCACTTTACTACGTGATCCAAACCAGCAAAATCCAGGGATCTGTTCAACATGTATGTTAAAACTGGGAAACTATGACCCTGATGAGGGAAAATCCCAGACTTAACCTAGACCTAACATGCGTTATCCACTAAAATATTAATCGAAACCAGGTTTAATTGACTGTTTTAGAGTGGTACCACTTTGCTACGTGATCCAAAGCAGAAAAAACCCTCGCTCAGGTCAACATGTATGTTAATACTGCGAAAGTATGACCCTGATTTGGGCAAATCCCAGGCCTAGCCTAGACCTAACATGCGTTATCCTCAAAAATATTGATGGAAACCAGGTTTAATTGACTGTTTCAGTGTGGTACCACATTACTACGTGATCCAAACCAGAAAAGCCCAGGATCTGATCAACAAGTATGTGAAAAATGCGAAGGTATGAGCCTGATGATGGCAGATCCCAGACTTATCCCGGACATAACTTGCTGTTATCCTCTAAAACATTGGTCGATACCAGGTTTAATTGACTGTTTTAGTGTGGTACCACTTTGCTACGTGATCCAAACCAGAAAAAACCCTCGCTCAGGTCAACATGTATGTTAATACTGCGAAAGTATGACGCTGATTTGGGCAAATCCCAGGCCTAACCTAGACCTAACATGCGTTATCCTCAAAAATATTGATGGAAACCAGGTTTAATTGACTGTTTCAGTGTGGTACCACATAACTATGTGATCCAAACCAGAAAAACCCAGGATCTGATCAACAAGTATGTGAAAAATGCGAAGGTATGAGCCTGATGATGGCAGATCCCAGACCTATCCCGGACATAACTTGCTGTTATCCTCTAAAATATTGATCGAAACCAGGTTTAATTGACTGTTTCAAAGTGGTACCACATTACTACGTGATCCAAAGCAGTAAAAACCCAGCATCTGTTCAACAAGTATATGAAGAATGCGAAAGTATGAGTCTGATGAGGGAAAATCCCAGGCCTAACCTAGACCTAACATGCGTTGTCCTCAAAAATATAGATCGAAACCAGGTTTAAACGACTGTTCCAGTGTGGTACCACATTACTACGTGATCCACACCAGAAAAAAACCCAGGATCTGTTCAACAAGTATGTGAAGTATGCGAAAGTATGAGTCTGATGTGGGCAATTCCCAGGCCTAACCTAGACATAACATGCGTTATCCTCTAAAATCTTGATCGAAACCGGGTTTAATGGACTGTTTCAGTGTGGTACCACATTACTACGTGATCCAAACAAGAAAAAGCCCAGAATCTGGCCATCAAGTATGAGAAATATGCGAAAGTACGAGCCTGATGAGAGCAAATTCCAGACCTAACCTAGACCTAACATGAATTATTCTCTAAAATATTGATCGAAACCAGGTTTAATGGACTGTTTCAGTGTGGTACCACATTACTACGTGATCCAATCCAGAAAAAGACCAGGATCTCTTCAACAAGTATGTGAGAAACGCGAAAGTATGAGCCTGATGAGGGCAAATCCCAGAACTATCCCGGACACAACTTGCGTTATCCTCTAAAACATTGATCGAAACCAGGTTTAATGGACTGTTTCAGTGTGGTACCACATTACTACGTGATCCACACCAGAAAAATCCCAGGATCTGTTCAACAAGTATGTGAAGTATGCGAAAGTATGAGTCTGATGTGGGCAATTCCCAGGCCTAACCTAGACATAACATGCGTTATCCTCGAAACTATTGATGGAAACCAGGCTTAATTGACTGTTTCAGTGTGGTACCACATTACTACGTGATCCAAACCAGAAAAAGCCCAGAATCTGGCCATCAAGTATGAGAAATATGCGAAAGTACGAGCCTCATGAGAGCAAATCCCAGACCTAACCTAGACATAACATGCGTTATCCTCTAAAATATTGATCGAAACCAGGTTTAATTGACTGTTTTATTGTGGTACCACTTTGCTACGTGATCCAAAGCAGAAAAAACCCTCGCTCAGGTCAACATGTATGTTAATACTGCGAAAGTATGACCCTGATTTGGGCAAATCCCAGACCTAACCTAGACCTTACATGTGTTATCCCCTAGAATATTGATCGACACCAGGTTTAATGGACTGTTTCAGTGTGGTACCACATTACTACGTGATCCAAACCAGAAAAAGCCCTGAATCTGGCCATCAAGTATGAGAAATATGCGAAAGTACGAGCCTGATGAGAGCAAATCCCAGGCCTAACCTAGACCTAACATGCGTTATCCTCAAAAATATATTTATGGAAACCAGGTTTAATTGACTGTTTCAGTGTGGTACCACATTACTACGTGATCCAAACCAGCAATATCCAGGGATCAGTTCAGCATGTATGTTAAAACTGCGAAAGTATGACCCTGATGAGGGCAAATCCCAGACCTAACCTAGACCTAACATGCGTTATCCACTAAAATAATAATCGAAACCAGGTTTAATGGTCTGTTTCAGTGTGGTACCACATTACTACGTGATCCAAACCAGAAAAAGCCCAGAATCTGGGCATGAAGTATGAGATATATGTTAAAGTACGAGCCTGATGAGAGCAAATCCCAGACCTAACCTAGACCTAACATGAATTATTCTCTAAAATACTGATCGAAACCAGCTTTAATGGACTGTTTCAGTGTGGTACCACATTACTACGTGATCCAATCCAGAAAAAGACCAGGATCTGTTCCACAAGTATGTGAAGAATGCAACAGTATGAGTCTGATGTGGGCAAATCCCAGGCCTAACCTAGACCTAACATGTGTTATCCACTAAAATATTGAGCGAAACCAGGTTTAATGGACTGTTTCAGTGTGGTACCACATTACTACGTGATCCAAACAAGAAAAAGCCCAGAATCTGGCCATCAAGTATGAGATATATGCGAAAGTACGAGCCTGATGAGAGCAAATCCCAGACCTAACCTAGACCTAACATGAATTATTCTCTAAAATACTGATCGAAACCAGGTTTAATGGACTGTTTCAGTGTGGTACCACATTACTACGTGATCCAATCCAGAAAAAGACCAGGATCTCTTCAACAAGTATGTGAAAAACGCGAAAGTATGAGCCTGATGAGGGCAAATCCCAGACCTATCCCGGATATAACTTGCGTTATCCTCTAAAATATTGATCGAAACCAGGTTTAATTGACTGTTTCAGTGTGGCACCACATTACTACGTGATCCAAACCAGAAAAAGCCCAGGATCTGGCCAACAAAAATGAGAAAAATGCGAAGGTATGAGCCTGATGAGGGCAGATCCCAGACCTATCCCAGGCCTAACTTGCGTTATCCTCTAAAATATTGATCGAAACCAGGTTTAATTGACTGTTTCAGTGTGGTACCACTTTACTACGTGATCCAAACCAGCAAAATCCAGGGATCTGTTCAACATGTATGTTAAAAGTGGGAAACTATGACCCTGATGAGGGCAAATCCCAGACTTAACCTAGACCTAACATGCGTTACCCACTAAAATATTAATCGAAACCAGGTTTAATTGACTGTTTTAGAGTGGTACCACTTTGCTACGTGATCCAAAGCAGAAAAAACCCTCGCTCAGGTCAACATGTATGTTAATACTGCGAAAGTATGACCCTGATTTGGGCAAATCCCAGGCCTAGCCTAGACCTAACATGCGTTATCCTCAAAAATATTGATGGAAACCAGGTTTAATTGACTGTTTCAGTGTGGTACCACATTACTACGTGATCCAAACCAGAAAAGCCCAGGATCTGATCAACAAGTATGTGAAAAATGCGAAGGTATGAGCCTGATGATGGCAGATCCCAGACCTATCCCGGACATAACTTGCTGTTATCCTCTAAAACATTGGTCGATACCAGGTTTAATTGACTGTTTTAGTGTGGTACCACTTTGCTACGTGATCCAAACCAGAAAAAAC